>NW_027189561.1:0-144905 GCF_040958095.1 Procambarus clarkii | reverse complement strand
TTCGATACTATTTCATGTAGTATCACGATATGTGATTTGGCCTTCAAATCTCAGATTTTCGCATAATTTTGCATTTTAAGCAAGTTTTCTTGCATTTTGTTTCGTACGAGAAATCATCGAATTTAGCAATATTTTGACGTTTATCATTCCCTTTTCCTTTATGTGATTTAATCAAAATATCATCGAATTAGGCAATATTTTGCCGTTTTTCCACGTTTTTGTGAATTTTCAGTTTATTAGTATTAACTCAATAAATATACAATAAAAATTATGCAAACACATAATTGATTAGATTATAACCTTAAATACTTTATTTTCAATCATCTATTTGTTTCTCTTTAAAATACTGATTAAGATATTGAAAAGGGGAGAAGTTCGGTTTTTATTGCATATATCGACGTTTCAGCCGGATTAGAGCGGTTTTACGTGGACATCTTCCATCGGTAATATAAACGGAAAATCAGGAACATTTTAGTTAATTCTAATGAAAACACATTGATTTTTATCATTTGTATTGGAAACAACATTGTCATATGTCTTTTCAAGGATCTAAATAGTACGAAACCTCTCTTCATGATTCAAAGTTAAAATCCTCAAATTTGGTATAATCGTGACTTTTTTCACGTTTTTCATGTAGTTTGATATTACGTAAATATATTCATTTTTACCAATATTTCGATACTATTTCATGTAGTATCACGATATGTGATTTGGCCTTCAAATCTCAGAATTTCGCATAATATTGCATTTTAAGCAAGTTTTCTTGCATTTTGTTTCCTACGAGAAATCATCGAATTTAGCAATATTTTGACGTTTATCATTCCCTTTTCCTTTATGTGATTTAATCAAAATATCATCGAATTAGGCAATATTTTGCCGTTTTTCCACGTTTTTTGTGAATTTTCAGTTTATTAGTATTAACTCAATAAATATACAATAAAAATGATGCAAACACATAATTGATTAGATTATAACCTTAAATACTTCATTTACAATCATCTATTTGTTTCTCTTTAAAATACTGAGTAAGATATTGAAAAGGGGAGAAGTTCTGTTTTTATTGCATATATCGACGTTTCAGCCGGATTAGAGCGGTTTTACGTGTACATCTTCCATCGGTAATATGAACGGAAAATCAGGAACATTTCAGTTAATTCTAATGAAAACACATTGATTTTTATCATTTGTATTGGAAACAACATTGTCATATGTCTTTTCTTGGATCTAAATAATACGAAACCTTGCATTATGATTCGAAGTTAAAATCCTCAAATTTGGTATAATCGTGACTTTTTTCACGTTTTTCGTGTAGTTTGATATTACGTAAATATATTCATTTTTACCAATATTTCGATACTATTTCATGTAGTATCACGATATGTGATTTGGCCTTCAAATCTCAGATTTTCGCATAATTTTGCATTTTAAGCAAGTTTTCTTGCATTTTGTTTCGTACGAGAAATCATCGAATTTAGCAATATTTTGACGTTTATCATTCCCTTTTCCTTTATGTGATTTAATCAAAATATCATCGAATTAGGCAATATTTTGCCGTTTTTCCACGTTTTTGTGAATTTTCAGTTTATTAGTATTAACTCAATAAATATACAATAAAAATTATGCAAACACATAATTGATTAGATTATAACCTTAAATACTTTATTTTCAATCATCTATTTGTTTCTCTTTAAAATACTGATTAAGATATTGAAAAGGGGAGAAGTTCGGTTTTTATTGCATATATCGACGTTTCAGCCGGATTAGAGCGGTTTTACGTGGACATCTTCCATCGGTAATATAAACGGAAAATCAGGAACATTTTAGTTAATTCTAATGAAAACACATTGATTTTTATAATTTGTATTGGAAACAACATTGTCATATGTCTTTTCTTGGATCTAAATAGTACGAAACCTCTCTTTATGATTCGAAGTTAAAATCCTCAAATTTGGTATAATCGTGACTTTTTTCACGTTTTTCATGTAGTTTGATATTACGTAAATATATTCATTTTTACCAATATTTCGATACTATTTCATGTAGTATCACGATATGTGATTTGGCCTTCAAATCTCAGAATTTCGCATAATATTGCATTTTAAGCAAGTTTTCTTGCATTTTGTTTCGTACGAGAAATCATCGAATTTAGCAATATTTTGACGTTTATCATTCCCTTTTCCTTTATGTGATTTAATCAAAATATCATCGAATTAGGCAATATTTTACCGTTTTCCCACGTTTTTGTGAATTTTCAGTTTATTAGTATTAACTCAATAAATATACAATAAAAATGATGCAAACACATAATTGATTAGATTATGACCTTAACACTTTCGCGCTTTCGATTAGAGATAACTCGTCACTGGTTTTTCTTACGATTCCGCATAACTGCCTACTTTTCTCGTCAATCGAAAAAATATTTCTATAAATTCCATTTTTTAACCGAAATGGATGGGGATACTTTTGTTTTGTAGAGAATTTATTTGCGAATTTTTTTGGTACCAGAATGAATATTATATCACATAAACTTCTATGAGTAAAAAAAAAAATACACAAAGTATGTGTGGGGGTGTGGCGAGCGTGTGGCAGTGGGTTCCCTTTAGCCGTTGATATATCCAACACGTGGGAAATATTTGTATGTTTTATGTATATGTCTGTGTAGGGAATTTTACTGCGATCACTGTCATACAAATTATAAAATGTTTCAACAAGTATAAACATGACAAACATCAAACGAACGAAAACAATGCGTTCGTTTCTGCCGCGAACGCATACTGAGCGACGTGGTTCTATATTTGGCGCTTCTCTTACACATGCTTTGTACAAATGTTATACAGTTCATCTGATAGGAAATTTTATTGCGAACACATTGGTATAAAAAAGAAATACGTACATAGAAAAGTAGGGTCAGGAAACGTATAAATGTATAAACTTTCCAAGCATGATTGTGTTTTTGCCAGTGCGCTCGCGGCTAACTACTCTCCACTTCAGACACTCTTGCGGGTGGGCAATTACCTATATTAAACATTCATATGCATATGTCCGTGTAGAGAATTTTATTGCGATTCCAATGATACCAAAATTAGCGATGTAGGACAACTGTAGGCTTCGCAACCATTAAGAGAGTGGAAACATTTTGTTGCTGTTTGGCGCTCTCGGCGAGTGATCTGCATAGTTTTTTATTTGGTGTTGATACTCCTTATGCTTGGGCGGTATTTTATAGGTATGCTCTTATAGACAATTTCATTGCAAACACAGTGATACCAAATTTAAATACGTGCGCCTTCAATTATTGTCAGGACAGTCAAAAGAGTGTACACTTTTTCGGTCTTACCGCGTAGGCGCGCGAAGTGCCGAAAGCATCTGGGGTATTTTTTTTTTTGAGCGCCGAGAGCGCGAAAGTGTTAAATACTTCATTTACAATCATCTATTTGTTTCTCTTTAAAATACTGAGTAAGATATTGAAAAGGGGAGAAGTTCTGTTTTTATTGCATATATCGACGTTTCAGCCGGATTAGAGCGGTTTTACGTGTACATCTTCCATCGGTAATATGAACGGAAAATCAGGAACATTTCAGTTAATTCTAATGAAAACACATTGATTTTTATCATTTGTATTGGAAACAACATTGTCATATGTCTTTTCTTGGATCTAAATAATACGAAACCTTGCACTATGATTCGAAGTTAAAATCCTCAAATTTGGTATAATCGTGACTTTTTTCACGTTTTCATGTAGTTTGATATTACGTAAATATATTCATTTTTACCAATATTTCGATACTATTTCATGTAGTATCACGATATGTGATTTGGCCTTCAAATCTCAGATTTTCGCATAATTTTGCATTTTAAGCAAGTTTTCTTGCATTTTGTTTCGTACGAGAAATCATCGAATTTAGCAATATTTTGACGTTTATCATTCCCTTTTCCTTTATGTGATTTAATCAAAATATCATCGAATTAGGCAATATTTTGCCGTTTTTCCACGTTTTTGTGAATTTTCAGTTTATTAGTATTAACTCAATAAATATACAATAAAAATTATGCAAACACATAATTGATTAGATTATAACCTTAAATACTTTATTTTCAATCATCTATTTGTTTCTCTTTAAAATACTGATTAAGATATTGAAAAGGGGAGAAGTTCGGTTTTTATTGCATATATCGACGTTTCAGCCGGATTAGAGCGGTTTTACGTGGACATCTTCCATCGGTAATATAAACGGAAAATCAGGAACATTTTAGTTAATTCTAATGAAAACACATTGATTTTTATCATTTGTATTGGAAACAACATTGTCATATGTCTTTTCAAGGATCTAAATAGTACGAAACCTCTCTTCATGATTCAAAGTTAAAATCCTCAAATTTGGTATAATCGTGACTTTTTTCACGTTTTTCATGTAGTTTGATATTACGTAAATATATTCATTTTTACCAATATTTCGATACTATTTCATGTAGTATCACGATATGTGATTTGGCCTTCAAATCTCAGAATTTCGCATAATATTGCATTTTAAGCAAGTTTTCTTGCATTTTGTTTCCTACGAGAAATCATCGAATTTAGCAATATTTTGACGTTTATCATTCCCTTTTCCTTTATGTGATTTAATCAAAATATCATCGAATTAGGCAATATTTTGCCGTTTTTCCACGTTTTTTGTGAATTTTCAGTTTATTAGTATTAACTCAATAAATATACAATAAAAATGATGCAAACACATAATTGATTAGATTATAACCTTAAATACTTCATTTACAATCATCTATTTGTTTCTCTTTAAAATACTGAGTAAGATATTGAAAAGGGGAGAAGTTCTGTTTTTATTGCATATATCGACGTTTCAGCCGGATTAGAGCGGTTTTACGTGTACATCTTCCATCGGTAATATGAACGGAAAATCAGGAACATTTCAGTTAATTCTAATGAAAACACATTGATTTTTATCATTTGTATTGGAAACAACATTGTCATATGTCTTTTCTTGGATCTAAATAATACGAAACCTTGCACTATGATTCGAAGTTAAAATCCTCAAATTTGGTATAATCGTGACTTTTTTCACGTTTTCATGTAGTTTGATATTACGTAAATATATTCATTTTTACCAATATTTCGATACTATTTCATGTAGTATCACGATATGTGATTTGGCCTTCAAATCTCAGATTTTCGCATAATTTTGCATTTTAAGCAAGTTTTCTTGCATTTTGTTTCGTACGAGAAATCATCGAATTTAGCAATATTTTGACGTTTATCATTCCCTTTTCCTTTATGTGATTTAATCAAAATATCATCGAATTAGGCAATATTTTGCCGTTTTTCCACGTTTTTGTGAATTTTCAGTTTATTAGTATTAACTCAATAAATATACAATAAAAATTATGCAAACACATAATTGATTAGATTATAACCTTAAATACTTTATTTTCAATCATCTATTTGTTTCTCTTTAAAATACTGATTAAGATATTGAAAAGGGGAGAAGTTCGGTTTTTATTGCATATATCGACGTTTCAGCCGGATTAGAGCGGTTTTACGTGGACATCTTCCATCGGTAATATAAACGGAAAATCAGGAACATTTTAGTTAATTCTAATGAAAACACATTGATTTTTATCATTTGTATTGGAAACAACATTGTCATATGTCTTTTCAAGGATCTAAATAGTACGAAACCTCTCTTCATGATTCAAAGTTAAAATCCTCAAATTTGGTATAATCGTGACTTTTTTCACGTTTTTCATGTAGTTTGATATTACGTAAATATATTCATTTTTACCAATATTTCGATACTATTTCATGTAGTATCACGATATGTGATTTGGCCTTCAAATCTCAGAATTTCGCATAATATTGCATTTTAAGCAAGTTTTCTTGCATTTTGTTTCCTACGAGAAATCATCGAATTTAGCAATATTTTGACGTTTATCATTCCCTTTTCCTTTATGTGATTTAATCAAAATATCATCGAATTAGGCAATATTTTGCCGTTTTTCCACGTTTTTTGTGAATTTTCAGTTTATTAGTATTAACTCAATAAATATACAATAAAAATGATGCAAACACATAATTGATTAGATTATAACCTTAAATACTTCATTTACAATCATCTATTTGTTTCTCTTTAAAATACTGAGTAAGATATTGAAAAGGGGAGAAGTTCTGTTTTTATTGCATATATCGACGTTTCAGCCGGATTAGAGCGGTTTTACGTGTACATCTTCCATCGGTAATATGAACGGAAAATCAGGAACATTTCAGTTAATTCTAATGAAAACACATTGATTTTTATCATTTGTATTGGAAACAACATTGTCATATGTCTTTTCTTGGATCTAAATAATACGAAACCTTGCACTATGATTCGAAGTTAAAATCCTCAAATTTGGTATAATCGTGACTTTTTTCACGTTTTCATGTAGTTTGATATTACGTAAATATATTCATTTTTACCAATATTTCGATACTATTTCATGTAGTATCACGATATGTGATTTGGCCTTCAAATCTCAGATTTTCGCATAATTTTGCATTTTAAGCAAGTTTTCTTGCATTTTGTTTCGTACGAGAAATCATCGAATTTAGCAATATTTTGACGTTTATCATTCCCTTTTCCTTTATGTGATTTAATCAAAATATCATCGAATTAGGCAATATTTTGCCGTTTTTCCACGTTTTTGTGAATTTTCAGTTTATTAGTATTAACTCAATAAATATACAATAAAAATTATGCAAACACATAATTGATTAGATTATAACCTTAAATACTTTATTTTCAATCATCTATTTCTTTCTCTTTAAAATACTGATTAAGATATTGAAAAGGGGAGAAGTTCGGTTTTTATTGCATATATCGACGTTTCAGCCGGATTAGAGCGGTTTTACGTGGACATCTTCCATCGGTAATATAAACGGAAAATCAGGAACATTTTAGTTAATTCTAATGAAAACACATTGATTTTTATCATTTGTATTGGAAACAACATTGTCATATGTCTTTTCAAGGATCTAAATAGTACGAAACCTCTCTTCATGATTCAAAGTTAAAATCCTCAAATTTGGTATAATCGTGACTTTTTTCACGTTTTTCATGTAGTTTGATATTACGTAAATATATTCATTTTTACCAATATTTCGATACTATTTCATGTAGTATCACGATATGTGATTTGGCCTTCAAATCTCAGAATTTCGCATAATATTGCATTTTAAGCAAGTTTTCTTGCATTTTGTTTCCTACGAGAAATCATCGAATTTAGCAATATTTTGACGTTTATCATTCCCTTTTCCTTTATGTGATTTAATCAAAATATCATCGAATTAGGCAATATTTTGCCGTTTTTCCACGTTTTTTGTGAATTTTCAGTTTATTAGTATTAACTCAATAAATATACAATAAAAATGATGCAAACACATAATTGATTAGATTATAACCTTAAATACTTCATTTACAATCATCTATTTGTTTCTCTTTAAAATACTGAGTAAGATATTGAAAAGGGGAGAAGTTCTGTTTTTATTGCATATATCGACGTTTCAGCCGGATTAGAGCGGTTTTACGTGTACATCTTCCATCGGTAATATGAACGGAAAATCAGGAACATTTCAGTTAATTCTAATGAAAACACATTGATTTTTATCATTTGTATTGGAAACAACATTGTCATATGTCTTTTCTTGGATCTAAATAATACGAAACCTTGCACTATGATTCGAAGTTAAAATCCTCAAATTTGGTATAATCGTGACTTTTTTCACGTTTTCATGTAGTTTGATATTACGTAAATATATTCATTTTTACCAATATTTCGATACTATTTCATGTAGTATCACGATATGTGATTTGGCCTTCAAATCTCAGATTTTCGCATAATTTTGCATTTTAAGCAAGTTTTCTTGCATTTTGTTTCGTACGAGAAATCATCGAATTTAGCAATATTTTGACGTTTATCATTCCCTTTTCCTTTATGTGATTTAATCAAAATATCATCGAATTAGGCAATATTTTGCCGTTTTTCCACGTTTTTGTGAATTTTCAGTTTATTAGTATTAACTCAATAAATATACAATAAAAATTATGCAAACACATAATTGATTAGATTATAACCTTAAATACTTTATTTTCAATCATCTATTTGTTTCTCTTTAAAATACTGATTAAGATATTGAAAAGGGGAGAAGTTCGGTTTTTATTGCATATATCGACGTTTCAGCCGGATTAGAGCGGTTTTACGTGGACATCTTCCATCGGTAATATAAACGGAAAATCAGGAACATTTTAGTTAATTCTAATGAAAACACATTGATTTTTATCATTTGTATTGGAAACAACATTGTCATATGTCTTTTCAAGGATCTAAATAGTACGAAACCTCTCTTCATGATTCAAAGTTAAAATCCTCAAATTTGGTATAATCGTGACTTTTTTCACGTTTTTCATGTAGTTTGATATTACGTAAATATATTCATTTTTACCAATATTTCGATACTATTTCATGTAGTATCACGATATGTGATTTGGCCTTCAAATCTCAGAATTTTGCATAATATTGCATTTTAAGCAAGTTTTCTTGCATTTTGTTTCCTACGAGAAATCATCGAATTTAGCAATATTTTGACGTTTATCATTCCCTTTTCCTTTATGTGATTTAATCAAAATATCATCGAATTAGGCAATATTTTGCCGTTTTTCCACGTTTTTTGTGAATTTTCAGTTTATTAGTATTAACTCAATAAATATACAATAAAAATGATGCAAACACATAATTGATTAGATTATAACCTTAAATACTTCATTTACAATCATCTATTTGTTTCTCTTTAAAATACTGAGTAAGATATTGAAAAGGGGAGAAGTTCTGTTTTTATTGCATATATCGACGTTTCAGCCGGATTAGAGCGGTTTTACGTGTACATCTTCCATCGGTAATATGAACGGAAAATCAGGAACATTTCAGTTAATTCTAATGAAAACACATTGATTTTTATCATTTGTATTGGAAACAACATTGTCATATGTCTTTTCTTGGATCTAAATAATACGAAACCTTGCATTATGATTCGAAGTTAAAATCCTCAAATTTGGTATAATCGTGACTTTTTTCACGTTTTTCGTGTAGTTTGATATTACGTAAATATATTCATTTTTACCAATATTTCGATACTATTTCATGTAGTATCACGATATGTGATTTGGCCTTCAAATCTCAGATTTTCGCATAATTTTGCATTTTAAGCAAGTTTTCTTGCATTTTGTTTCGTACGAGAAATCATCGAATTTAGCAATATTTTGACGTTTATCATTCCCTTTTCCTTTATGTGATTTAATCAAAATATCATCGAATTAGGCAATATTTTGCCGTTTTTCCACGTTTTTGTGAATTTTCAGTTTATTAGTATTAACTCAATAAATATACAATAAAAATTATGCAAACACATAATTGATTAGATTATAACCTTAAATACTTTATTTTCAATCATCTATTTGTTTCTCTTTAAAATACTGATTAAGATATTGAAAAGGGGAGAAGTTCGGTTTTTATTGCATATATCGACGTTTCAGCCGGATTAGAGCGGTTTTACGTGGACATCTTCCATCGGTAATATAAACGGAAAATCAGGAACATTTTAGTTAATTCTAATGAAAACACATTGATTTTTATAATTTGTATTGGAAACAACATTGTCATATGTCTTTTCTTGGATCTAAATAGTACGAAACCTCTCTTTATGATTCGAAGTTAAAATCCTCAAATTTGGTATAATCGTGACTTTTTTCACGTTTTTCATGTAGTTTGATATTACGTAAATATATTCATTTTTACCAATATTTCGATACTATTTCATGTAGTATCACGATATGTGATTTGGCCTTCAAATCTCAGAATTTCGCATAATATTGCATTTTAAGCAAGTTTTCTTGCATTTTGTTTCGTACGAGAAATCATCGAATTTAGCAATATTTTGACGTTTATCATTCCCTTTTCCTTTATGTGATTTAATCAAAATATCATCGAATTAGGCAATATTTTACCGTTTTCCCACGTTTTTGTGAATTTTCAGTTTATTAGTATTAACTCAATAAATATACAATAAAAATGATGCAAACACATAATTGATTAGATTATGACCTTAACACTTTCGCGCTTTCGATTAGAGATAACTCGTCACTGGTTTTTCTTACGATTCCGCATAACTGCCTACTTTTCTCGTCAATCGAAAAAATATTTCTATAAATTCCATTTTTTAACCGAAATGGATGGGGATACTTTTGTTTTGTAGAGAATTTATTTGCGAATTTTTTTGGTACCAGAATGAATATTATATCACATAAACTTCTATGAGTAAAAAAAAAAATACACAAAGTATGTGTGGGGGTGTGGCGAGCGTGTGGCAGTGGGTTCCCTTTAGCCGTTGATATATCCAACACGTGGGAAATATTTGTATGTTTTATGTATATGTCTGTGTAGGGAATTTTACTGCGATCACTGTCATACAAATTATAAAATGTTTCAACAAGTATAAACATGACAAACATCAAACGAACGAAAACAATGCGTTCGTTTCTGCCGCGAACGCATACTGAGCGACGTGGTTCTATATTTGGCGCTTCTCTTACACATGCTTTGTACAAATGTTATACAGTTCATCTGATAGGAAATTTTATTGCGAACACATTGGTATAAAAAAGAAATACGTACATAGAAAAGTAGGGTCAGGAAACGTATAAATGTATAAACTTTCCAAGCATGATTGTGTTTTTGCCAGTGCGCTCGCGGCTAACTACTCTCCACTTCAGACACTCTTGCGGGTGGGCAATTACCTATATTAAACATTCATATGCATATGTCCGTGTAGAGAATTTTATTGCGATTCCAATGATACCAAAATTAGCGATGTAGGACAACTGTAGGCTTCGCAACCATTAAGAGAGTGGAAACATTTTGTTGCTGTTTGGCGCTCTCGGCGAGTGATCTGCATAGTTTTTTATTTGGTGTTGATACTCCTTATGCTTGGGCGGTATTTTATAGGTATGCTCTTATAGACAATTTCATTGCAAACACAGTGATACCAAATTTAAATACGTGCGCCTTCAATTATTGTCAGGACAGTCAAAAGAGTGTACACTTTTTCGGTCTTACCGCGTAGGCGCGCGAAGTGCCGAAAGCATCTGGGGTATTTTTTTTTTTGAGCGCCGAGAGCGCGAAAGTGTTAAATACTTCATTTACAATCATCTATTTGTTTCTCTTTAAAATACTGAGTAAGATATTGAAAAGGGGAGAAGTTCTGTTTTTATTGCATATATCGACGTTTCAGCCGGATTAGAGCGGTTTTACGTGTACATCTTCCATCGGTAATATGAACGGAAAATCAGGAACATTTCAGTTAATTCTAATGAAAACACATTGATTTTTATCATTTGTATTGGAAACAACATTGTCATATGTCTTTTCTTGGATCTAAATAATACGAAACCTTGCACTATGATTCGAAGTTAAAATCCTCAAATTTGGTATAATCGTGACTTTTTTCACGTTTTCATGTAGTTTGATATTACGTAAATATATTCATTTTTACCAATATTTCGATACTATTTCATGTAGTATCACGATATGTGATTTGGCCTTCAAATCTCAGATTTTCGCATAATTTTGCATTTTAAGCAAGTTTTCTTGCATTTTGTTTCGTACGAGAAATCATCGAATTTAGCAATATTTTGACGTTTATCATTCCCTTTTCCTTTATGTGATTTAATCAAAATATCATCGAATTAGGCAATATTTTGCCGTTTTTCCACGTTTTTGTGAATTTTCAGTTTATTAGTATTAACTCAATAAATATACAATAAAAATTATGCAAACACATAATTGATTAGATTATAACCTTAAATACTTTATTTTCAATCATCTATTTGTTTCTCTTTAAAATACTGATTAAGATATTGAAAAGGGGAGAAGTTCGGTTTTTATTGCATATATCGACGTTTCAGCCGGATTAGAGCGGTTTTACGTGGACATCTTCCATCGGTAATATAAACGGAAAATCAGGAACATTTTAGTTAATTCTAATGAAAACACATTGATTTTTATCATTTGTATTGGAAACAACATTGTCATATGTCTTTTCAAGGATCTAAATAGTACGAAACCTCTCTTCATGATTCAAAGTTAAAATCCTCAAATTTGGTATAATCGTGACTTTTTTCACGTTTTTCATGTAGTTTGATATTACGTAAATATATTCATTTTTACCAATATTTCGATACTATTTCATGTAGTATCACGATATGTGATTTGGCCTTCAAATCTCAGAATTTCGCATAATATTGCATTTTAAGCAAGTTTTCTTGCATTTTGTTTCCTACGAGAAATCATCGAATTTAGCAATATTTTGACGTTTATCATTCCCTTTTCCTTTATGTGATTTAATCAAAATATCATCGAATTAGGCAATATTTTGCCGTTTTTCCACGTTTTTTGTGAATTTTCAGTTTATTAGTATTAACTCAATAAATATACAATAAAAATGATGCAAACACATAATTGATTAGATTATAACCTTAAATACTTCATTTACAATCATCTATTTGTTTCTCTTTAAAATACTGAGTAAGATATTGAAAAGGGGAGAAGTTCTGTTTTTATTGCATATATCGACGTTTCAGCCGGATTAGAGCGGTTTTACGTGTACATCTTCCATCGGTAATATGAACGGAAAATCAGGAACATTTCAGTTAATTCTAATGAAAACACATTGATTTTTATCATTTGTATTGGAAACAACATTGTCATATGTCTTTTCTTGGATCTAAATAATACGAAACCTTGCATTATGATTCGAAGTTAAAATCCTCAAATTTGGTATAATCGTGACTTTTTTCACGTTTTTCGTGTAGTTTGATATTACGTAAATATATTCATTTTTACCAATATTTCGATACTATTTCATGTAGTATCACGATATGTGATTTGGCCTTCAAATCTCAGATTTTCGCATAATTTTGCATTTTAAGCAAGTTTTCTTGCATTTTGTTTCGTACGAGAAATCATCGAATTTAGCAATATTTTGACGTTTATCATTCCCTTTTCCTTTATGTGATTTAATCAAAATATCATCGAATTAGGCAATATTTTGCCGTTTTTCCACGTTTTTGTGAATTTTCAGTTTATTAGTATTAACTCAATAAATATACAATAAAAATTATGCAAACACATAATTGATTAGATTATAACCTTAAATACTTTATTTTCAATCATCTATTTGTTTCTCTTTAAAATACTGATTAAGATATTGAAAAGGGGAGAAGTTCGGTTTTTATTGCATATATCGACGTTTCAGCCGGATTAGAGCGGTTTTACGTGGACATCTTCCATCGGTAATATAAACGGAAAATCAGGAACATTTTAGTTAATTCTAATGAAAACACATTGATTTTTATAATTTGTATTGGAAACAACATTGTCATATGTCTTTTCTTGGATCTAAATAGTACGAAACCTCTCTTTATGATTCGAAGTTAAAATCCTCAAATTTGGTATAATCGTGACTTTTTTCACGTTTTTCATGTAGTTTGATATTACGTAAATATATTCATTTTTACCAATATTTCGATACTATTTCATGTAGTATCACGATATGTGATTTGGCCTTCAAATCTCAGAATTTCGCATAATATTGCATTTTAAGCAAGTTTTCTTGCATTTTGTTTCGTACGAGAAATCATCGAATTTAGCAATATTTTGACGTTGATCATTCCCTTTTCCTTTATGTGATTTAATCAAAATATCATCGAATTAGGCAATATTTTACCGTTTTCCCACGTTTTTGTGAATTTTCAGTTTATTAGTATTAACTCAATAAATATACAATAAAAATGATGCAAACACATAATTGATTAGATTATGACCTTAACACTTTCGCGCTTTCGATTAGAGATAACTCGTCACTGGTTTTTCTTACGATTCCGCATAACTGCCTACTTTTCTCGTCAATCGAAAAAATATTTCTATAAATTCCATTTTTTAACCGAAATGGATGGGGATACTTTTGTTTTGTAGAGAATTTATTTGCGAATTTTTTTGGTACCAGAATGAATATTATATCACATAAACTTCTATGAGTAAAAAAAAAAATACACAAAGTATGTGTGGGGGTGTGGCGAGCGTGTGGCAGTGGGTTCCCTTTAGCCGTTGATATATCCAACACGTGGGAAATATTTGTATGTTTTATGTATATGTCTGTGTAGGGAATTTTACTGCGATCACTGTCATACAAATTATAAAATGTTTCAACAAGTATAAACATGACAAACATCAAACGAACGAAAACAATGCGTTCGTTTCTGCCGCGAACGCATACTGAGCGACGTGGTTCTATATTTGGCGCTTCTCTTACACATGCTTTGTACAAATGTTATACAGTTCATCTGATAGGAAATTTTATTGCGAACACATTGGTATAAAAAAGAAATACGTACATAGAAAAGTAGGGTCAGGAAACGTATAAATGTATAAACTTTCCAAGCATGATTGTGTTTTTGCCAGTGCGCTCGCGGCTAACTACTCTCCACTTCAGACACTCTTGCGGGTGGGCAATTACCTATATTAAACATTCATATGCATATGTCCGTGTAGAGAATTTTATTGCGATTCCAATGATACCAAAATTAGCGATGTAGGACAACTGTAGGCTTCGCAACCATTAAGAGAGTGGAAACATTTTGTTGCTGTTTGGCGCTCTCGGCGAGTGATCTGCATAGTTTTTTATTTGGTGTTGATACTCCTTATGCTTGGGCGGTATTTTATAGGTATGCTCTTATAGACAATTTCATTGCAAACACAGTGATACCAAATTTAAATACGTGCGCCTTCAATTATTGTCAGGACAGTCAAAAGAGTGTACACTTTTTCGGTCTTACCGCGTAGGCGCGCGAAGTGCCGAAAGCATCTGGGGTATTTTTTTTTTTGAGCGCCGAGAGCGCGAAAGTGTTAAATACTTCATTTACAATCATCTATTTGTTTCTCTTTAAAATACTGAGTAAGATATTGAAAAGGGGAGAAGTTCTGTTTTTATTGCATATATCGACGTTTCAGCCGGATTAGAGCGGTTTTACGTGTACATCTTCCATCGGTAATATGAACGGAAAATCAGGAACATTTCAGTTAATTCTAATGAAAACACATTGATTTTTATCATTTGTATTGGAAACAACATTGTCATATGTCTTTTCTTGGATCTAAATAATACGAAACCTTGCACTATGATTCGAAGTTAAAATCCTCAAATTTGGTATAATCGTGACTTTTTTCACGTTTTTCATGTAGTTTGATATTACGTAAATATATTCATTTTTACCAATATTTCGATACTATTTCATGTAGTATCACGATATGTGATTTGGCCTTCAAATCTCAGATTTTCGCATAATTTTGCATTTTAAGCAAGTTTTCTTGCATTTTGTTTCGTACGAGAAATCATCGAATTTAGCAATATTTTGACGTTTATCATTCCCTTTTCCTTTATGTGATTTAATCAAAATATCATCGAATTAGGCAATATTTTGCCGTTTTTCCACGTTTTTGTGAATTTTCAGTTTATTAGTATTAACTCAATAAATATACAATAAAAATTATGCAAACACATAATTGATTAGATTATAACCTTAAATACTTTATTTTCAATCATCTATTTGTTTCTCTTTAAAATACTGATTAAGATATTGAAAAGGGGAGAAGTTCGGTTTTTATTGCATATATCGACGTTTCAGCCGGATTAGAGCGGTTTTACGTGGACATCTTCCATCGGTAATATAAACGGAAAATCAGGAACATTTTAGTTAATTCTAATGAAAACACATTGATTTTTATCATTTGTATTGGAAACAACATTGTCATATGTCTTTTCAAGGATCTAAATAGTACGAAACCTCTCTTCATGATTCAAAGTTAAAATCCTCAAATTTGGTATAATCGTGACTTTTTTCACGTTTTTCATGTAGTTTGATATTACGTAAATATATTCATTTTTACCAATATTTCGATACTATTTCATGTAGTATCACGATATGTGATTTGGCCTTCAAATCTCAGAATTTCGCATAATATTGCATTTTAAGCAAGTTTTCTTGCATTTTGTTTCCTACGAGAAATCATCGAATTTAGCAATATTTTGACGTTTATCATTCCCTTTTCCTTTATGTGATTTAATCAAAATATCATCGAATTAGGCAATATTTTGCCGTTTTTCCACGTTTTTTGTGAATTTTCAGTTTATTAGTATTAACTCAATAAATATACAATAAAAATGATGCAAACACATAATTGATTAGATTATAACCTTAAATACTTCATTTACAATCATCTATTTGTTTCTCTTTAAAATACTGAGTAAGATATTGAAAAGGGGAGAAGTTCTGTTTTTATTGCATATATCGACGTTTCAGCCGGATTAGAGCGGTTTTACGTGTACATCTTCCATCGGTAATATGAACGGAAAATCAGGAACATTTCAGTTAATTCTAATGAAAACACATTGATTTTTATCATTTGTATTGGAAACAACATTGTCATATGTCTTTTCTTGGATCTAAATAATACGAAACCTTGCATTATGATTCGAAGTTAAAATCCTCAAATTTGGTATAATCGTGACTTTTTTCACGTTTTTCGTGTAGTTTGATATTACGTAAATATATTCATTTTTACCAATATTTCGATACTATTTCATGTAGTATCACGATATGTGATTTGGCCTTCAAATCTCAGATTTTCGCATAATTTTGCATTTTAAGCAAGTTTTCTTGCATTTTGTTTCGTACGAGAAATCATCGAATTTAGCAATATTTTGACGTTTATCATTCCCTTTTCCTTTATGTGATTTAATCAAAATATCATCGAATTAGGCAATATTTTGCCGTTTTTCCACGTTTTTGTGAATTTTCAGTTTATTAGTATTAACTCAATAAATATACAATAAAAATTATGCAAACACATAATTGATTAGATTATAACCTTAAATACTTTATTTTCAATCATCTATTTGTTTCTCTTTAAAATACTGATTAAGATATTGAAAAGGGGAGAAGTTCGGTTTTTATTGCATATATCGACGTTTCAGCCGGATTAGAGCGGTTTTACGTGGACATCTTCCATCGGTAATATAAACGGAAAATCAGGAACATTTTAGTTAATTCTAATGAAAACACATTGATTTTTATAATTTGTATTGGAAACAACATTGTCATATGTCTTTTCTTGGATCTAAATAGTACGAAACCTCTCTTTATGATTCGAAGTTAAAATCCTCAAATTTGGTATAATCGTGACTTTTTTCACGTTTTTCATGTAGTTTGATATTACGTAAATATATTCATTTTTACCAATATTTCGATACTATTTCATGTAGTATCACGATATGTGATTTGGCCTTCAAATCTCAGAATTTCGCATAATATTGCATTTTAAGCAAGTTTTCTTGCATTTTGTTTCGTACGAGAAATCATCGAATTTAGCAATATTTTGACGTTTATCATTCCCTTTTCCTTTATGTGATTTAATCAAAATATCATCGAATTAGGCAATATTTTACCGTTTTCCCACGTTTTTGTGAATTTTCAGTTTATTAGTATTAACTCAATAAATATACAATAAAAATGATGCAAACACATAATTGATTAGATTATGACCTTAACACTTTCGCGCTTTCGATTAGAGATAACTCGTCACTGGTTTTTCTTACGATTCCGCATAACTGCCTACTTTTCTCGTCAATCGAAAAAATATTTCTATAAATTCCATTTTTTAACCGAAATGGATGGGGATACTTTTGTTTTGTAGAGAATTTATTTGCGAATTTTTTTGGTACCAGAATGAATATTATATCACATAAACTTCTATGAGTAAAAAAAAAAATACACAAAGTATGTGTGGGGGTGTGGCGAGCGTGTGGCAGTGGGTTCCCTTTAGCCGTTGATATATCCAACACGTGGGAAATATTTGTATGTTTTATGTATATGTCTGTGTAGGGAATTTTACTGCGATCACTGTCATACAAATTATAAAATGTTTCAACAAGTATAAACATGACAAACATCAAACGAACGAAAACAATGCGTTCGTTTCTGCCGCGAACGCATACTGAGCGACGTGGTTCTATATTTGGCGCTTCTCTTACACATGCTTTGTACAAATGTTATACAGTTCATCTGATAGGAAATTTTATTGCGAACACATTGGTATAAAAAAGAAATACGTACATAGAAAAGTAGGGTCAGGAAACGTATAAATGTATAAACTTTCCAAGCATGATTGTGTTTTTGCCAGTGCGCTCGCGGCTAACTACTCTCCACTTCAGACACTCTTGCGGGTGGGCAATTACCTATATTAAACATTCATATGCATATGTCCGTGTAGAGAATTTTATTGCGATTCCAATGATACCAAAATTAGCGATGTAGGACAACTGTAGGCTTCGCAACCATTAAGAGAGTGGAAACATTTTGTTGCTGTTTGGCGCTCTCGGCGAGTGATCTGCATAGTTTTTTATTTGGTGTTGATACTCCTTATGCTTGGGCGGTATTTTATAGGTATGCTCTTATAGACAATTTCATTGCAAACACAGTGATACCAAATTTAAATACGTGCGCCTTCAATTATTGTCAGGACAGTCAAAAGAGTGTACACTTTTTCGGTCTTACCGCGTAGGCGCGCGAAGTGCCGAAAGCATCTGGGGTATTTTTTTTTTTGAGCGCCGAGAGCGCGAAAGTGTTAAATACTTCATTTACAATCATCTATTTGTTTCTCTTTAAAATACTGAGTAAGATATTGAAAAGGGGAGAAGTTCTGTTTTTATTGCATATATCGACGTTTCAGCCGGATTAGAGCGGTTTTACGTGTACATCTTCCATCGGTAATATGAACGGAAAATCAGGAACATTTCAGTTAATTCTAATGAAAACACATTGATTTTTATCATTTGTATTGGAAACAACATTGTCATATGTCTTTTCTTGGATCTAAATAATACGAAACCTTGCACTATGATTCGAAGTTAAAATCCTCAAATTTGGTATAATCGTGACTTTTTTCACGTTTTTCATGTAGTTTGATATTACGTAAATATATTCATTTTTACCAATATTTCGATACTATTTCATGTAGTATCACGATATGTGATTTGGCCTTCAAATCTCAGATTTTCGCATAATTTTGCATTTTAAGCAAGTTTTCTTGCATTTTGTTTCGTACGAGAAATCATCGAATTTAGCAATATTTTGACGTTTATCATTCCCTTTTCCTTTATGTGATTTAATCAAAATATCATCGAATTAGGCAATATTTTGCCGTTTTTCCACGTTTTTGTGAATTTTCAGTTTATTAGTATTAACTCAATAAATATACAATAAAAATTATGCAAACACATAATTGATTAGATTATAACCTTAAATACTTTATTTTCAATCATCTATTTGTTTCTCTTTAAAATACTGATTAAGATATTGAAAAGGGGAGAAGTTCGGTTTTTATTGCATATATCGACGTTTCAGCCGGATTAGAGCGGTTTTACGTGGACATCTTCCATCGGTAATATAAACGGAAAATCAGGAACATTTTAGTTAATTCTAATGAAAACACATTGATTTTTATAATTTGTATTGGAAACAACATTGTCATATGTCTTTTCATGGATCTAAATAGTACGAAACCTCGTTTTATGATTCGAAGTTAAAATCCTCAAATTTGTTATAATCGTTACTTTTTTCATGTTTTTCATGTAGTTTGATATTACGTAAATATATTCATTTTTACCAATATTTCGATACTATTTCATGTAGTATCACGATATGTGATTTGGCCTTCAAATCTCAGAATTTCGCATAATATTGCATTTTAAGCAAGTTTTCTTGCATTTTGTTTCGTACGAGAAATCATCGAATTTAGCAATATTTTGACGTTTATCATTCCCTTTTCCTTTATGTGATTTAATCAAAATATCATCGAATTAGGCAATATTTTACCGTTTTCCCACGTTTTTGTGAATTTTCAGTTTATTAGTATTAATTCATTAAACATACAATAAAAATGATGCAAACACATAATTGATTAGATAGTAACCTTAAATACTTCATTTTCAATCATCTATTTGTTTCTCGTTAAAATACTGTGTAAGATATTGAAAAGGGGAGAAGTTCGGTTTTTCTTGCATATATCGACTTTTCAGCTGGACTAGAGCGGTTTTACGTGTACATCTTCCATCGGTAATATAAACAGAAAATCAGGAACATTTTAGTTAATTCTAATGAAAACACATTGATTTTTATAATTTGTATAGGAAACAACATTGTCATATGTCTTTTCATGGATCTAAATAGTACGAAATCTCGCTTTATGATTCGAAGTTAAAATACTCAAATTTGGTATAATAGTGACTTTTTTCACGTTTTTCATGTAGTTTGATATTACGTATATATATTCATTTTTACCAATATTTCTATACTAAGTCATGTATTTTCCCGATATGTGATTTGGCCTTCAAATCTCAGAATTTCGCATAATATTGCATTTTAAGCAAGTTTTCTTGCATTTTGTTTCGTACGAAAAAACATCGAATTTAGCAATATTTTGACGTTTATCATTCCCTTTTCCTTTATGTGACTTAATCAAAATATCATCGAATTAGGCAATATTTTCCCGTTTTTCCACGTTTTCGTGAATTTTCAGTTTATTAGTATTAATTCATTAAATATACAATAAAAATGATGCAAACATATAATTGATTAGATAGTAACCTTAAATACTTCATTTTCTATCGTCTATTTGTTTCTCGTTAAAATACTGAGTAAGATATTGACAAGGGGAGAAGTTCGGTTTTTATTGCATATATCGACTTTTCAGCCGGAAGAGAGCGGTTTTACGTGTACATCTTCCATCGGTAATATAAACGGAAAATCAGGAACATTTCAGTTAATTCTAATGAAAACACATTGATTTTTATCGTTTGGATTGGAAACAACATTGTCATATGTCTTTTCTTGGATCTAAATAATACGAAACCTCGCATTATGATTTGAAGTTAAAATCCTCAAATTTGGTATAATCGTTACTTTTTTCACGTTTTTCATGTAGTTTGATATTACGTAAATATATTCGTTTTTACCAATATTTCGATACTATTTCATGTAGTATCACGATATGTGATTTGGCCTTCAAATCTCAGAATTTCGCCTAATATTGCATTTTAAACAAGTTTTATAGCATTTTGTTTCGTACGAAAAATCATCGAATTTAGCAATATTTTGACGTTTATCATCCCCTTTTCCTTTATGTGATTTAATCAAAATATCATCGAATTAGGCAATATTTTGCCGTTTTTCCACGTGTTTGTGAATTTTCAGTTTATTAGTATTAATTCATTAAATATACAATAAAAATGATGCAAACACATAATTGATTAGATAGTAACCTTAAATACTTCATTTTCAATCATCTATTTGTTTCTCTTTAAAATCCTGAGTAAGATATTGAAAAGGGGAGAAGTTGTGTTTTTATTGCATATATCGACGTTTCAGCCGGATTAGAGCGGTTTTACGTGTACATCTTCCATCGGTAATATAAACGGAAAATCAGGAACATTTCAGTTAATTCTAATGAAAACATATTGATTTTTATAATTTGTATTGGAAACAACATTGTCATATGTCTTTTCATGGATCTAAATAGTACGAAACCTCGCTTTATGAATCGAAGTTAAAATCCTAAAATTTGGTATAATAGTGACTTTTTTCACGTTTTTCATGTAGTTTGATATTACGTATATATATTCATTTTTACCCATATTTCGATACTAATTCATGTAGTGTCACGATATGTGATTTGACCTTCAAATCTCAGAATTTCGCATAATATTGCATTTTAAGCAAGTTTTCTTGCATTTTGTTTCGTACGATAAATCATCGAATTTAGCAATATTTTGACGTTTATCATTCCCTTTTCCTTTATGTGATTTAATCAAAATATCATCGAATTAGGCAATATTTTGCCGTTTTTCAACGTTTTTGTGAATTTTCAGTTTATTAGTATTAACTCAATAAATATACAATAAAAAAATGCAAACACATAATTGATTAGATTATAACTTTAAATACTTCATTTTCAATCATCTATTTGTTTCTCTTTAAAATACTGAGTAAGACATTGAAAAGGGGAGAAGTTCTGTTTTTATTGCATATATCGACGTTTTAGCCGGAATAGAGCGGTTTTACGTGTACATCTTCCATCGGTAATATAAACGGAAATTCAGGAACATTTTAGTTAATTCTAATGAAAACACATTGATTTTTATAATTTGTATTGGAAACAACATTGTCATATGTCTTTTCATGGATCTAAATAGTACGAAACCTCGCTTTATGATTCGAAGTTAAAATCCTCAAATTTGGTATAATCGTTACTTTTTTCACGTTTTTCATGTAGTTTGATATTACGTAAATATATTCATTTTTACCAATATTTCGATACTATTTCATGTAGTATCACGATATGTGATTTGGCCTTCATATCTCAGAATTTCGCATAATATTGCATTTTAAGCAAGTTTTCTTGCATTTTGTTTCGTACGATAAATCATCGAATTTAGCAATATTTTGACGTTTATCATTCCCTTTTCCTTTATGTGATTTAATCAAAATATCATCGAATTAGGCAATATTTTGCCGTTTTTCCACGTTTTTGTGAATTTTCAGTTTATTAGTATTAACTCAATAAATATACAATAAAAAAAAATGCAAACACATAATTGATTAGATTATAACCTTAAATACTTAATTTTCAATCATATATTTGTTTCTCTTTAAAATACTGAGTAAGACATTGAAAAGGGGAGAAGTTCTGTTTTTATTGCATATATCGACGTTTTAGCCGGATTAGAGCGGTTTTACGTGTACATCTTCCATTGGTAATATAAACGGAAATTCAGGAACATTTTAGTTAATTCTAATGAAAACACATTGATTTTTATAATTTGTATTGGAAACCACATTGTCATATGTCTTTTCATGGATCTAAATAGTACGAAACCTCGTTTTATGATTCGAAGTTAAAATCCTCAAATTTGTTATAATCGTTACTTTTTTCATGTTTTTCATGTAGTTTGATATTACGTAAATATATTCATTTTTACCAATATTTCGATACTATTTCATGTAGTATCACGATATGTGATTTGGCCTTCATATCTCAGAATTTCGCATAATACTGCATTTTAAGCAAGTTTTCTTGCATTTTGTTTCGTACGAAAAATCATCGAATTTAGCAAAATTTTGACGTTTATCATCCCCTTTTCCTTTATGTGATTTAATCAAAATATCATCGAATTAGGCAATATTTTGCCGTTTTTCCACGTTTTTGTGAATTTTCAGTTTATTAGTATTAATTCATTAAACATACAATAAAAATGATGCAAACACATAATTGATTAGATAGTAACCTTAAATACTTCATTTTCAATCATCTATTTGTTTCTCTTTAAAATCCTGAGTAAGATATTGAAAAGGGGAGAAGTTGTGTTTTTATTGCATATATCGACGTTTCAGCTGGAATAGAGCGGTTTTACGTGTACATCTTCCATCGGTAATATAAACGGAAAATCAGGAACATTTCAGTTAATTCTAATGAAAACATATTGATTTTTATAATTTGTATTGGAAACATCATTGTCATATGTCTTTTCATGGATCTAAATAGTACGAAACCTCGCTTTATGATTCGAAGTTAAAATCCTCAAATTTGGTATAATCGTGACTTTTTTCACGTTTTTCATGTAGTTTGATATTACGTAAATATATTCATTTTTACCAATATTTCGATACTATTTCATGTAGTATTACGATATGTGATTTGGCCTTCAAATCTCAGAATTTCGCATAATATTGCATTTTAAGCAAGTTTTCTTGCATTTTGTTTCATACGAAAAATCATCAAATTTAGCAATATTTTGAAGTTTATCATCCCCTTTTCCTTTATGTGATTTAATCAAAATATCATCGAATTAGGCAATATTTTGCCGTTTTTCCACGTTTTTGTGAATTTTCAGTTTATTAGTATTAATTCATTAAATATACAATAAAAATGATGCAAACACATAATTGATTAGATAGTAACCTTGAATACTTCATTTTCAATCATCTATTTGTTTCTCGTTAAAATACTGTGTAAGATATTGAAAAGGGGAGAAGTTCGGTTTTTCTTGCATATATCGACTTTTCAGCTGGACTAGAGCGGTTTTACGTGTACATCTTCCATCGGTAATATAAACAGAAAATCAGGAACATTTTAGTTAATTCTAATGAAAACACATTGATTTTTATAATTTGTATAGGAAACAACATTGTCATATGTCTTTTCAAGGATCTAAATAGTACGAAATCTCGCTTAATGATTCGAAGTTAAAATCCTCAAATTTGGTATAATAGTGACTTTTTTCACGTTTTTCATGTAGTTTGATATTACGTATATATATTCATTTTTACCAATATTTCTATACTAAGTCATGTATTTTCCCGATATGTGATTTGGCCTTCAAATCTCAGAATTTCGCATAATATTGCATTTTAAGCAAGTTTTCTGGCATTTTGTTTCGTACGAAAAATCATCGAATTTAGCAATATTTTGACGTTTATCATTCCCTTTTCCTTTATGTGACTTAATCAAAATATCATCGAATTAGGCAATATTTTCCCGTTTTTCCACGTTTTTGTGAATTTTCAGTTTATTAGTATTAATTCATTAAACATACAATAAAAATGATGCAAACACATAATTGATTAGATAGTAACCTTAAATACTTCATTTTCAATCATCTATTTGTTTCTCTTTAAAATCCTGAGTTAGATATTGAAAAGGGGAGAAGTTGTGTTTTTATTGCATATATCGACGTTTCAGCCGGATCAGAGCGGTTTTACGTGTACATCTTCCATCGGTAATATAAACGGAAAATCAGGAACATTTCAGTTAATTCTAATGAAAACATATTGATTTTTATAATTTGTATTGGAAACAACATTGTCATATGTCTTTTCATGGATCTAAATAGTACGAAACCTCGCTTTATGATTCGAAGTTAAAATCCTCAAATTTGGTATAATCGTGACTTTTTTCACGTTTTTCATGTAGTTTGATATTACGTAAATATATTCATTTTTACCAATATTTTGATACTATTTCATGTAGTATTACGATATGTGATTTGGCCTTCAAATCTCAGAATTTCGCATAATATTGCATTTTAAGCAAGTTTTCTTGCATTTTGTTTCATACGAAAAATCATCAAATTTAGCAATATTTTGACGTTTATCATCCCCTTTTCCTTTATGTGATTTATTCAAAATATCATCGAATTAGGCAATATTTTGCCGTTTTTCCACGTTTTTGTGAATTTTCAGTTTATTAGTATTAATTCATTAAATATACAATAAAAATGATGCAAACACATAATTGATTAGATAGTAACCTTGAATACTTCATTTTCAATCATCTATTTGTTTCTCGTTAAAATACTGTGTAAGATATTGAAAAGGGGAGAAGTTCGGTTTTTCTTACATATATCGACTTTTCAGCTGGAATAGAGCGGTTTTACGTGTACATCTTCCATCGGTAATATAAACAGAAAATCAGGAACATTTTAGTTAATTCTAATGAAAACACATTGATTTTTATAATTTGTATAGGAAACAACATTGTCATATGTCTTTTCATGGATCTAAATAGTACGAAATCTCGCTTTATGATTCGAAGTTAAAATACTCAAATTTGGTATAATAGTGACTTTTTTCACGTTTTTCATGTAGTTTGATATTACGTATATATATTCATTTTTACCAATATTTCTATACTAAGTCATGTATTTTCCCGATATGTGATTTGGCCTTCAAATCTCAGAATTTCGCATAATATTGCATTTTAAGCAAGTTTTCTTGCATTTTGTTTCGTACGAAAAAACATCGAATTTAGCAATATTTTGACGTTTATCATTCCCTTTTCCTTTATGTGACTTAATCAAAATATCATCGAATTAGGCAATATTTTCCCGTTTTTCCACGTTTTCGTGAATTTTCAGTTTATTAGTATTAATTCATTAAATATACAATAAAAATGATGCAAACATATAATTGATTAGATAGTAACCTTAAATACTTCATTTTCTATCGTCTATTTGTTTCTCGTTAAAATACTGAGTAAGATATTGACAAGGGGAGAAGTTCGGTTTTTATTGCATATATCGACTTTTCAGCCGGAAGAGAGCGGTTTTACGTGTACATCTTCCATCGGTAATATAAACGGAAAATCAGGAACATTTCAGTTAATTCTAATGAAAACACATTGATTTTTATCGTTTGTATTGGAAACAACATTGTCATATGTCTTTTCTTGGATCTAAATAATACGAAACCTCGCATTATGATTTGAAGTTAAAATCCTCAAATTTGGTATAATCGTTACTTTTTTCACGTTTTTCATGTAGTTTGATATTACGTAAATATATTCGTTTTTACCAATATTTCGATACTATTTCATGTAGTATCACGATATGTGATTTGGCCTTCAAATCTCAGAATTTCGCCTAATATTGCATTTTAAACAAGTTTTATAGCATTTTGTTTCGTACGAAAAATCATCGAATTTAGCAATATTTTGACGTTTATCATCCCCTTTTCCTTTATGTGATTTAATCAAAATATCATCGAATTAGGCAATATTTTGCCGTTTTTCCACGTGTTTGTGAATTTTCAGTTTATTAGTATTAATTCATTAAATATACAATAAAAATGATGCAAACACATAATTGATTAGATAGTAACCTTAAATACTTCATTTTCAATCATCTATTTGTTTCTCTTTAAAATCCTGAGTAAGATATTGAAAAGGGGAGAAGTTGTGTTTTTATTGCATATATCGACGTTTCAGCCGGATTAGAGCGGTTTTACGTGTACATCTTCCATCGGTAATATAAACGGAAAATCAGGAACATTTCAGTTAATTCTAATGAAAACATATTGATTTTTATAATTTGTATTGGAAACAACATTGTCATATGTCTTTTCATGGATCTAAATAGTACGAAACCTCGCTTTATGAATCGAAGTTAAAATCCTAAAATTTGGTATAATAGTGACTTTTTTCACGTTTTTCATGTAGTTTGATATTACGTATATATATTCATTTTTACCAATATTTCGATACTAATTCATGTAGTGTCACGATATGTGATTTGACCTTCAAATCTCAGAATTTCGCATAATATTGCATTTTAAGCAAGTTTTCTTGCATTTTGTTTCGTACGAGAAATCATCGAATTTAGCAATATTTTGACGTTTATCATTCCCTTTTCCTTTATGTGATTTAATCAAAATATCATCGAATTAGGCAATATTTTGCCGTTTTTCAACGTTTTTGTGAATTTTCAGTTTATTAGTATTAACTCAATAAATATACAATAAAAAAAATGCAAACACATAATTGATTAGATTATAACTTTAAATACTTCATTTTCAATCATCTATTTGTTTCTCTTTAAAATACTGAGTAAGACATTGAAAAGGGGAGAAGTTCTGTTTTTATTGCATATATCGACGTTTTAGCCGGAATAGAGCGGTTTTACGTGTACATCTTCCATCGGTAATATAAACGGAAATTCAGGAACATTTTAGTTAATTCTAATGAAAACACATTGATTTTTATAATTTGTATTGGAAACAACATTGTCATATGTCTTTTCATGGATCTAAATAGTACGAAACCTCGCTTTATGATTCGAAGTTAAAATCCTCAAATTTGGTATAATCGTTACTTTTTTCACGTTTTTCATGTAGTTTGATATTACGTAAATATATTCATTTTTACCAATATTTCGATACTATTTCATGTAGTATCACGATATGTGATTTGGCCTTCAAATCTCAGAATTTCGCATAATATTGCATTTTAAGCAAGTTTTCTTGCATTTTGTTTCGTGCGAGAAATCATCGAATTTAGCAATATTTTGACGTTTATCATTCCCTTTTCCTTTATGTGATTTAATCAAAATATCATCGAATTAGGCAATATTTTGCCGTTTTTCCACGTTTTTGTGAATTTTCAGTTTATTAGTATTAACTCAATAAATATACAATAAAAATGATGCAAACACATAATTGATTAGATTATAACCTTAAATACTTCATTTACAATCATCTATTTGTTTCTCTTTAAAATACTGAGTAAGATATTGAAAAGGGGAGAAGTTCTGTTTTTATTGCATATATCGACGTTTCAGCCGGATTAGAGCGGTTTTACGTGTACATCTTCCATCGGTAATATGAACGGAAAATCAGGAACATTTCAGTTAATTCTAATGAAAACACATTGATTTTTATCATTTGTATTGGAAACAACATTGTCATATGTCTTTTCTTGGATCTAAATAATACGAAACCTTGCATTATGATTCGAAGTTAAAATCCTCAAATTTGGTATAATCGTGACTTTTTTCACGTTTTTCATGTAGTCTGATATTACGTAAATATATTCATTTTTACCAATATTTCGATACTATTTCATGTAGTATCACGATATGTGATTTGGCCTTCAAATCTCAGAATTTCGCATAATATTGCATTTTAAGCAAGTTTTCTTGCATTTTGTTTCGTGCGAGAAATCATCGAATTTAGCTATATTTTGACGTTTATCATTCCCTTTTCCTTTATGTGATTTAATCAAAATATCATCGAATTAGGCAATATTTTGCCGTTTTTCCACGTTTTTGTGAATTTTCAGTTTATTAGTATTAACTCAATAAATATACAATAAAAATGATGCAAACACATAATTGATTAGATTGTAACCTTAAATACTTCATTTACAATCATCTATTTGTTTCTCTTTAAAATACTGAGTAAGATATTGAAAAGGGGAGAAGTTCTGTTTTTATTGCATATATCGACGTTTCAGCCGGATTAGAGCGGTTTTACGTGTACATCTTCCATCGGTAATATGAACGGAAAGTCAGGAACATTTCAGTTAATTCTAATGAAAACACATTGATTTTTATCATTTGTATTGGAAACAACATTGTCATATGTCTTTTCTTGGATCTAAATAATACAAAACCTTGCATTATGATTAGAAGTTAAAATCCTCAAATTTGGTATAATCGTGACTTTTTTCACGTTTTTCATGTAGTCTGATATTACGTAAATATATTCATTTTTACCAATATTTCGATACTATTTCATGTAGTATCACGATATGTGATTTGGCCTTCAAATCTCAGAATTTCGCATAATATTGCATTTTAAGCAAGTTTTCTTGCATTTTGTTTCGTACGAGAAATCATCGAATTTAGCAATATTTTGACGTTTATCATTCCCTTTTCCTTTATGTGATTTAATCAAAATATCATCGAATTAGGCAATATTTTTCCGTTTTTCCACGTTTTTGTGAATTTTCAGTTTATTAGTATTAATTCATTAAATATACAATAAAAATGATGCAAACACATAATTGATTAGATAGTAACCTTAAATACTTCATTTTCAATCATCTATTTGTTTCTCGTTAAAATTCTGAGTAAGATATTGAAAAGGGGAGAAGTTCGGTTTTTATTGCATATATCGACGTTTCAGCCGGAATAGAGCGGTTTTGCGTGTGCATCTTCCATCGGTAATATAAACGGAAAATCAGGAACATTTTAGTTAATTCTAATGAAAACACATTGATTTTTATAATTTGTATTGGAAACAACATTGTCATATGTCTTTTCATGGATCTAAATAGTACGAAACCTCGCTTTATGATTCGAAGTTAAAATCCTCAAATTTGGTATAATCCTGACTTTTTTCACGTTTTTCATGTAGTTTGATATTACGTAAATATATTCATTTTTACCAATATTTCGATACTATTTCATGTAGTATCACGATATGTGATTTGGCCTTCAAATCTCAGAATTTCGCATAATATTGCATTTTAAGCAAGTTTTCTTGCATTTTGTTTCGTACGAGAAATCATCGAATTTAGCAATATTTTGACGTTTATCATTCCCTTTTCCTTTATGTGATTTAATCAAAATATCATCGAATTAGGCAATATTTTGCCGTTTTTCCACGTTTTTGAGAATTTTCAGTTTATTAGTATTAATTCATTAAATATACAATAAAAATGATGCCAACACATAATTGATTAGATAGTAACCTTAAATACTTCATTTTCAATCATCTATTTGTTTCTCGTTAAAATACTGAGTAATATAATGAAAAAGGGAGAAGTTCGGTTTTTATTGCATATATCGACGTTTCAGCCGGAATAGAGCGGTTTTGCGTGTACATCTTCCATCGGTAATATAAACGGAAAATCAGGAACATTTTAGTTAATTCTAATGAAAACACATTGATTTTTATAAATTGTAATGGAAACAACATTGTCATATGTCTTTTCATGGATCTAAATAGTACGAAACCTCGCTTTATGATTCGAAGTTAATATCCTCAAATTTGGTATAATCGTGACTTTTTTCACGTTTTTCATGTAGTTTGATATTACGTAAATATATTCATTTTTACCAATATTTCGATACTATTTCACGTAGTATCACGATATGTGATTTGGCCTTCAAATCTCAGAATTTCACATAATATTGCTTTTTAAGCAAGTTTTCTTGCATTTTGTTTCGTACGAGAAATCATCGAATTTAGCAATATTTTGACGTTTATCATTCCCTTTTCCTTTATGTGATTTAATCAAAATATCATCGAATTAGGCAATATTTTGCCGTTTTTCCACGTTTTTGTGAATTTTCAGTTTATTAGTATTAATTCATTAAATATACAATAAAAATGATGCCAACACATAATTGATTAGATAGTAACCTTAAATACTTCATTTTCAATCATCTATTTGTTTCTCGTTAAAATACTGAGTAATATAATGAAAAAGGGAGAAGTTCGGTTTTTATTGCATATATCGACGTTTCAGCCGGAATAGAGCGGTTTTGCGTGTACATCTTCCATCGGTAATATAAACGGAAAATCAGGAACATTTCAGTTAATTCTAATGAAAACATATTGATTTTTATAATTTGTATTGGAAAAAACATTGTCATATGTCTTTTCATGGATCTAAATAGTACGAAACCTCGCTTTATGATTCGAAGTTAAAATCCTCAAATTTGGTATAATCGTTACTTTTTTCACGTTTTTCATGTAGTTTGATATTACGTAAATATATTCATTTTTACCAATATTTCGATACTATTTCATGTAGTATCACGATATGTGATTTGGCCTTCATATCTCAGAATTTCGCATAATATTGCATTTTAAGCAAGTTTTCTTGCATTTTGTTTCGTACGATAAATCATCGAATTTAGCAATATTTTGACGTTTATCATTCCCTTTTCCTTTATGTGATTTAATCAAAATATCATCGAATTAGGCAATATTTTGCCGTTTTTCCACGTTTTTGTGAATTTTCAGTTTATTAGTATTAACTCAAGAAATATACAATAAAAATGATGAAAACACATAATTGATTAGATTATAACCTTAAATACTTCATTTTCAATCATCTATTTGTTTCCCTTTAAAATACTTAGTAAGTTATTGAAAAGGGGAGAAGTTCTATTTTTATAGCATATATCGACGTTTCAGCCGGATTAGAGCGGTTTTACGTGTACATCTTCCATCGGTAATATAAACGGAAAATCAGGAACATTTCAGTTAATTCTAATGAAAACGCATTGATTTTTATCATTTGTATTGGAAACAACATTGTCATATGTCTTTTCTTGGATCTGAATAATACGAAACCTCGCATTATGATTCGAAGTTAAAATCCTCAAATTTGGTATAATCGTTACTTTTTTCACGTTTTTCATGTAGTTTGATATTACGTAAATATATTCGTTTTTACCAATATTTCGATACTATTTCATGTAGTATCACGATATGTGATTTGGCCTTCAAATCTCAGAATTTCGCATAATATTGCATTTTAAGCAAGTTTTATAGCATTTTGTTTCGTACGAAAAATCATCGAATTAGGCAATATTTTGCCGTTTTTCCACGTTTTTGTGAATTTTCAGTTTATTAGTATTAATTCATTAAATATACAATAAAAATGATGCAAACACATAATTGATTAGATAGTAACCTTAAATACTTCATTTTCAATCATCTATTTGTTTCTCTTTAAAATCCTGAGTAAGATATTGAAAAGGGGAGAAGTTGTGTTTTTATTGCATATATCGACGTTTTGTGCCGGATTAGAGCGGTTTTACGTGTACATCTTCCATCGGTAATATAAACGGAAAATCAGGAACATTTCAGTTAATTCTAATGAAAACATATTGATTTTTATAATTTGTATTGGAAACAACATTGTCATATGTCTTTTCTTGGATCTAAATAATACGAAACCTTGCATTATGATTCGAAGTTAAAATCCTCAAATTTGGTATAATCGTGACTTTTTTCACGTTTTTCATGTAGTCTGATATTACGTAAATATATTCATTTTTACCAATATTTCGATACTATTTCATGTAGTATCACGATATGTGATTTGGCCTTCAAATCTCAGAATTTCGCATAATATTGCATTTTAAGCAAGTTTTCTTGCATTTTGTTTCGTGCGAGAAATCATCGAATTTAGCAATATTTTGACGTTTATCATTCCCTTTTCCTTTATGTGATTTAATCAAAATATCATCGAATTAGGCAATATTTTGCCGTTTTTCCACGTTTTTGTGAATTTTCAGTTTATTAGTATTAACTCAATAAATATACAATAAAAATGATGCAAACACATAATTGATTAGATTATAACCTTAAATACTTCATTTACAATCATCTATTTGTTTCTCTTTAAAATACTGAGTAAGATATTGAAAAGGGGAGAAGTTCTGTTTTTATTGCATATATCGACGTTTCAGCCGGATTAGAGCGGTTTTACGTGTACATCTTCCATCGGTAATATGAACGGAAAATCAGGAACATTTCAGTTAATTCTAATGAAAACACATTGATTTTTATCATTTGTATTGGAAACAACATTGTCATATGTCTTTTCTTGGATCTAAATAATACGAAACCTTGCATTATGATTCGAAGTTAAAATCCTCAAATTTGGTATAATCGTGACTTTTTTCACGTTTTTCATGTAGTCTGATATTACGTAAATATATTCATTTTTACCAATATTTCGATACTATTTCATGTAGTATCACGATATGTGATTTGGCCTTCAAATCTCAGAATTTCGCATAATATTGCATTTTAAGCAAGTTTTCTTGCATTTTGTTTCGTGCGAGAAATCATCGAATTTAGCTATATTTTGACGTTTATCATTCCCTTTTCCTTTATGTGATTTAATCAAAATATCATCGAATTAGGCAATATTTTGCCGTTTTTCCACGTTTTTGTGAATTTTCAGTTTATTAGTATTAACTCAATAAATATACAATAAAAATGATGCAAACACATAATTGATTAGATTGTAACCTTAAATACTTCATTTACAATCATCTATTTGTTTCTCTTTAAAATACTGAGTAAGATATTGAAAAGGGGAGAAGTTCTGTTTTTATTGCATATATCGACGTTTCAGCCGGATTAGAGCGGTTTTACGTGTACATCTTCCATCGGTAATATGAACGGAAAGTCAGGAACATTTCAGTTAATTCTAATGAAAACACATTGATTTTTATCATTTGTATTGGAAACAACATTGTCATATGTCTTTTCTTGGATCTAAATAATACAAAACCTTGCATTATGATTAGAAGTTAAAATCCTCAAATTTGGTATAATCGTGACTTTTTTCACGTTTTTCATGTAGTCTGATATTACGTAAATATATTCATTTTTACCAATATTTCGATACTATTTCATGTAGTATCACGATATGTGATTTGGCCTTCAAATCTCAGAATTTCGCATAATATTGCATTTTAAGTAAGTTTTCTTGCATTTTGTTTCGTACGAGAAATCATCGAATTTAGCAATATTTTGACGTTTATCATTCCCTTTTCCTTTATGTGATTTAATCAAAATATCATCGAATTAGGCAATATTTTTCCGTTTTTCCACGTTTTTGTGAATTTTCAGTTTATTAGTATTAATTCATTAAATATACAATAAAAATGATGCAAACACATAATTGATTAGATAGTAACCTTAAATACTTCATTTTCAATCATCTATTTGTTTCTCGTTAAAATTCTGAGTAAGATATTGAAAAGGGGAGAAGTTCGGTTTTTATTGCATATATCGACGTTTCAGCCGGAATAGAGCGATTTTGCGTGTGCATCTTCCATCGGTAATATAAACGGAAAATCAGGAACATTTTAGTTAATTCTAATGAAAACACATTGATTTTTATAATTTGTATTGGAAACAACATTGTCATATGTCTTTTCATGGATCTAAATAGTACGAAACCTCGCTTTATGATTCGAAGTTAAAATCCTCAAATTTGGTATAATCCTGACTTTTTTCACGTTTTTCATGTAGTTTGATATTACGTAAATATATTCATTTTTACCAATATTTCGATACTATTTCATGTAGTATCACGATATGTGATTTGGCCTTCAAATCTCAGAATTTCGCATAATATTGCATTTTAAGCAAGTTTTCTTGCATTTTGTTTCGTACGAGAAATCATCGAATTTAGCAATATTTTGACGTTTATCATTCCCTTTTCCTTTATGTGATTTAATCAAAATATCATCGAATTAGGCAATATTTTGCCGTTTTTCCACGTTTTTGAGAATTTTCAGTTTATTAGAATTAATTCATTAAATATACAATAAAAATGATGCCAACACATAATTGATTAGATAGTAACCTTAAATACTTCATTTTCAATCATCTATTTGTTTCTCGTTAAAATACTGAGTAATATAATGAAAAAGGGAGAAGTTCGGTTTTTATTGCATATATCGACGTTTCAGCCGGAATAGAGCGGTTTTGCGTGTACATCTTCCATCGGTAATATAAACGGAAAATCAGGAACATTTTAGTTAATTCTAATGAAAACACATTGATTTTTATAAATTGTAATGGAAACAACATTGTCATATGTCTTTTCATGGATCTAAATAGTACGAAACCTCGCTTTATGATTCGAAGTTAATATCCTCAAATTTGGTATAATCGTGACTTTTTTCACGTTTTTCATGTAGTTTGATATTACGTAAATATATTCATTTTTACCAATATTTCGATACTATTTCACGTAGTATCACGATATGTGATTTGGCCTTCAAATCTCAGAATTTCACATAATATTGCTTTTTAAGCAAGTTTTCTTGCATTTTGTTTCGTACGAGAAATCATCGAATTTAGCAATATTTTGACGTTTATCATTCCCTTTTCCTTTATGTGATTTAATCAAAATATCATCGAATTAGGCAATATTTTGCCGTTTTTCCACGTTTTTGTGAATTTTCAGTTTATTAGTATTAATTCATTAAATATACAATAAAAATGATGCCAACACATAATTGATTAGATAGTAACCTTAAATACTTCATTTTCAATCATCTATTTGTTTCTCGTTAAAATACTGAGTAATATAATGAAAAAGGGAGAAGTTCGGTTTTTATTGCATATATCGACGTTTCAGCCGGAATAGAGCGGTTTTGCGTGTACATCTTCCATCGGTAATATAAACGGAAAATCAGGAACATTTTAGTTAATTCTAATGAAAACACATTGATTTTTATAATTTGTATTGGAAACAACATTGTCACATGTCTTTTCATGGATCTAAATAGTACGAAACCTCGCTTTATGATTCGAAGTTAAAATCCTCAAATTTGGTATAATCGTGACTTTTTTCACGTTTTTCATGTAGTTTGATATTACGTAAATATATTCATTTTTACCAATATTTCGATACTATTTCATGTAGTATCACGATAGGTGATTTGGCCTTCAAATCTCAGAATTTCGCATAATATTGCATTTTAAGCAAGTTTTCTTGCATTTTGTTTCGAACGAGAAATCACCGAATTTAGCAATATTTTGACGTTTATCATTCCCTTTTCCTTTATGTGATTTAATCAAAATATCATCGAATTAGGCAATATTTTTCCGTTTTTCCACGTTTTTGTGAATTTTCAGTTTATTAGTATTAACTCAATAAATATACAATAAAAACGATGCAAACACATAATTGATTAGATTATAACCTTAAATACTTCATTTACAATCATCTATTTGTTTCTCTTTAAAATACTGTGTAAGATATTGAAAAGGGGAGAAGTTCTGTTTTTATTGCATATATCGACGTTTCAGCCGGATTAGAGCGGTTTTACGTGTACATCTTCCATCGGTAATATGAACGGAAAATCAGGAACATTTCAGTTAATTCTAATGAAAACACATTGATTTTATCATTTGTATTGGAAACAACATTGTCATATGTCTTTTCTTGGATCTAAATAATACGAAACCTTGCATTATGATTCGAAGTTAAAATCCTCAATTTTGGTATAATCGTGACTTTTTTCACGTTTTTCATGTAGTCTGATATTACGTAAATATATTCATTTGTACCAATATTTCGATACTATTTCATGTAGTATCACGATATGTGATTTGGCCTTCAAATCTTAGAATTTCGCATAATATTGCATTTTAAGCAAGTTTTCTTGCATTTTGTTTCGTACGAGAAATCATCGAATTTAGCAATATTTTGACGTTTATCATTCCCTTTTCCTTTATTTGATTTAATCAAAATATCATCGAATTAGGCAATATTTTGCCGTTTTTCCACGTTTTTGTGAATTTTCAGTTTATTAGTATTAACTCAATAAATATACAATAAAAATGATGCAAACACATAATTGATTAGATTATAACCTTAAATACTTCATTTTCAATCATCTATTTGTTTCTCTTTAAAATACTGATTAAGATATTGAAAAGGGGAGAAGTTCTGTTTTTATTGCATATATCGACGTTTCAGCCGGATTAGAGCGGTTTTACGTGGACATCTTCTATCGGTAATATAAACGGAAAATCAGGAACATTTCAGTTAATTCTAATGAAACACATTGATTTTTATAATTTGTATTGGAAACAACATTGTCATATGTCTTTTCATGGATCTAAATAGTACGAAACCTCGCTTTATGATTCGAAGTTAAAATCCTCAAATTTGGTATAATCGTGACTTTTTTCACGTTTTTCATGTAGTTTGATATTACGTAAATATATTCATTTTTACCAATATTTCGATACTATTTCACGTAGTATCACGATATGTGATTTGGCCTTCAAATCTCAGAATTTCGCATAATATTGCATTTTAAGCAAGTTTTCTTGCATTTTGTTTCGTACGAGAAATCATCGAATTTAGCAATATTTTGACGTTTATCATTCCCTTTTCCTTTATGTGATTTAATCAAAATATCATCGAATTAGGCAATATTTTTCCGTTTTTCCACGTTTTTGTGAATTTTCAGTTTATTAGTATTAATTCATTAAATATACAATAAAAATGATGCAAACACATAATTGATTAGATAGTAACCTTAAATACTTCATTTTCAATCATCTATTTGTTTCTCGTTAAAATTCTGAGTAAGATATTGAAAAGGGGAGAAGTTCGGTTTTTATTGCATATATCGACGTTTCAGCCGGAATAGAGCGGTTTTGCGTGTACATCTTCCATCGGTAATATAAACGGAAAATCAGGAACATTTTAGTTAATTCTAATGAAAACACATTGATTTTTATAATTTGTATTGGAAACAACATTGTCATATGTCTTTTCATGGATCTAAATAGTACGAAACCTCGCTTTATGATTCGAAGTTAAAATCCTCAAATTTGGTATAATCCTGACTTTTTTCACGTTTTTCATGTAGTTTGATATTACGTAAATATATTCATTTTTACCAATATTTCGATACTATTTCATGTAGTATCACGATATGTGATTTGGCCTTCAAATCTCAGAATTTCGCATAATATTGCATTTTAAGCAAGTTTTCTTGCATTTTGTTTCGTACGAGAAATCATCGAATTTAGCAATATTTTGACGTTTATCATTCCCTTTTCCTTTATGTGATTTAATCAAAATATCATCGAATTAGGCAATATTTTGCCGTTTTTCCACGTTTTTGAGAATTTTCAGTTTATTAGTATTAATTCATTAAATATACAATAAAAATGATGCCAACACATAATTGATTAGATAGTAACCTTAAATACTTCATTTTCAATCATCTATTTGTTTCTCGTTAAAATACTGAGTAATATAATGAAAAAGGGAGAAGTTCGGTTTTTATTGCATATATCGACGTTTCAGCCGGAATAGAGCGGTTTTGCGTGTACATCTTCCATCGGTAATATAAACGGAAAATCAGGAACATTTTAGTTAATTCTAATGAAAACACATTGATTTTTATAATTTGTATTGGAAACAACATTGTCATATGTCTTTTCATGGATCTAAATAGTACGAAACCTCGCTTTATGATTCGAAGTTAATATCCTCAAATTTGGTATAATCGTGACTTTTTTCACGTTTTTCATGTAGTTTGATATTACGTAAATATATTCATTTTTACCAATATTTCGATACTATTTCACGTAGTATCACGATATGTGATTTGGCCTTCAAATCTCAGAATTTCACATAATATTGCTTTTTAAGCAAGTTTTCTTGCATTTTGTTTCGTACGAGAAATCACCGAATTTAGCAATATTTTGACGTTTATCATTCCCTTTTCCTTTATGTGATTTAATCAAAATATCATCGAATTAGGCAATATTTTGCCGTTTTTCCACGTTTTTGTGAATTTTCAGTTTATTAGTATTAATTCATTAAATATACAATAAAAATGATGCCAACACATAATTGATTAGATAGTAACCTTAAATACTTCATTTTCAATCATCTATTTGTTTCTCGTTAAAATACTGAGTAATATAATGAAAAAGGGAGAAGTTCGGTTTTTATTGCATATATCGACGTTTCAGCCGGAATAGAGCGGTTTTGCGTGTACATCTTCCATCGGTAATATAAACGGAAAATCAGGAACATTTTAGTTAATTCTAATGAAAACACATTGATTTTTATAATTTGTATTGGAAACAACATTGTCACATGTCTTTTCATGGATCTAAATAGTACGAAACCTCGCTTTATGATTCGAAGTTAAAATCCTCAAATTTGGTATAATCGTGACTTTTTCACGTTTTTCATGTAGTTTGATATTACGTAAATATATTCATTTTTACCAATATTTCGATACTATTTCATGTAGTATCACGATAGGTGATTTGGCCTTCAAATCTCAGAATTTCGCATAATATTGCATTTTAAGCAAGTTTTCTTGCATTTTGTTTCGAACGAGAAATCACCGAATTTAGCAATATTTTGACGTTTATCATTCCCTTTTCCTTTATGTGATTTAATCAAAATATCATCGAATTAGGCAATATTTTTCCGTTTTTCCACGTTTTTGTGAATTTTCAGTTTATTAGTTTTAACTCAATAAATATACAATAAAAACGATGCAAACACATAATTGATTAGATTATAACCTTAAATACTTCATTTACAATCATCTATTTGTTTCTCTTTAAAATACTGTGTAAAATATTGAAAAGGGGAGAAGTTCTGTTTTTATTGCATATATCGACGTTTCAGCCGGATTAGAGCGGTTTTACGTGTACATCTTCCATCGGTAATATGAACGGAAAATCAGGAACATTTCAGTTAATTCTAATGAAAACACATTGATTTTATCATTTGTATTGGAAACAACATTGTCATATGTCTTTTCTTGGATCTAAATAATACGAAACCTTGCATTATGATTCGAAGTTAAAATCCTCAATTTTGGTATAATCGTGACTTTTTTCACGTTTTTCATGTAGTCTGATATTACGTAAATATATTCATTTGTACCAATATTTCGATACTATTTCATGTAGTATCACGATATGTGATTTGGCCTTCAAATCTTAGAATTTCGCATAATATTGCATTTTAAGCAAGTTTTCTTGCATTTTGTTTATTTTATTTTATTTATCCGACGTTTCAGCCGGATTAGAGCGGTTTTACGTGGACATCTTCTATCGGTAATATAAACGGAAAATCAGGAACATTTTAGTTAATTCTAATGAAAACACATTGATTTTTATAATTTGTATTGGAAACAACATTGTCATATGTCTTTTCATGGATCTAAATAGTACGAAACCTCGCTTTATGATTCGAAGTTAAAATCCTCAAATTTGGTATAATCGTGACTTTTTCACGTTTTTCATGTAGTTTGATATTACGTAAATATATTCATTTTTACCAATATTTCGATACTATTTCACGTAGTATCACGATATGTGATTTGGCCTTCAAATCTCAGAATTTCGCATAATATTGCATTTTAAGCAAGTTTTCTTGCATTTTGTTTCGTACGAGAAATCATCGAATTTAGCAATATTTTGACGTTTATCATTCCCTTTTCCTTTATGTGATTTAATCAAAATATCATCGAATTAGGCAATATTTTTCCGTTTTTCCACGTTTTTGTGAATTTTCAGTTTATTAGTATTAATTCATTAAATATACAATAAAAATGATGCAAACACATAATTGATTAGATAGTAACCTTAAATACTTCATTTTCAATCATCTATTTGTTTCTCGTTAAAATTCTGAGTAAGATATTGAAAAGGGGAGAAGTTCGGTTTTTATTGCATATATCGACGTTTCAGCCGGAATAGAGCGGTTTTGCGTGTGCATCTTCCATCGGTAATATAAACGGAAAATCAGGAACATTTTAGTTAATTCTAATGAAAACACATTGATTTTTATAATTTGTATTGGAAACAACATTGTCATATGTCTTTTCATGGATCTAAATAGTACGAAACCTCGCTTTATGATTCGAAGTTAAAATCCTCAAATTTGGTATAATCCTGACTTTTTTCACGTTTTTCATGTAGTTTGATATTACGTAAATATATTCATTTTTACCAATATTTCGATACTATTTCATGTAGTATCACGATATGTGATTTGGCCTTCAAATCTCAGAATTTCGCATAATATTGCATTTTAAGCAAGTTTTCTTGCATTTTGTTTCGTACGAGAAATCATCGAATTTAGCAATATTTTGACGTTTATCATTCCCTTTTCCTTTATGTGATTTAATCAAAATATCATCGAATTAGGCAATATTTTGCCGTTTTTCCACGTTTTTGAGAATTTTCAGTTTATTAGTATTAATTCATTAAATATACAATAAAAATGATGCCAACACATAATTGATTAGATAGTAACCTTAAATACTTCATTTTCAATCATCTATTTGTTTCTCGTTAAAATACTGAGTAATATAATGAAAAAGGGAGAAGTTCGGTTTTTATTGCATATATCGACGTTTCAGCCGGAATAGAGCGGTTTTGCGTGTACATCTTCCATCGGTAATATAAACGGAAAATCAGGAACATTTTAGTTAATTCTAATGAAAACACATTGATTTTTATAATTTGTATTGGAAACAACATTGTCATATGTCTTTTCATGGATCTAAATAGTACGAAACCTCGCTTTATGATTCGAAGTTAATATCCTCAAATTTGGTATAATCGTGACTTTTTTCACGTTTTTCATGTAGTTTGATATTACGTAAATATATTCATTTTTACCAATATTTCGATACTATTTCACGTAGTATCACGATATGTGATTTGGCCTTCAAATCTCAGAATTTCACATAATATTGCTTTTTAAGCAAGTTTTCTTGCATTTTGTTTCGTACGAGAAATCACCGAATTTAGCAATATTTTGACGTTTATCATTCCCTTTTCCTTTATGTGATTTAATCAAAATATCATCGAATTAGGCAATATTTTGCCGTTTTTCCACGTTTTTGTGAATTTTCAGTTTATTAGTATTAATTCATTAAATATACAATAAAAATGATGCCAACACATAATTGATTAGATAGTAACCTTAAATACTTCATTTTCAATCATCTATTTGTTTCTCGTTAAAATACTGAGTAATATAATGAAAAAGGGAGAAGTTCGGTTTTTATTGCATATATCGACGTTTCAGCCGGAATAGAGCGGTTTTGCGTGTACATCTTCCATCGGTAATATAAACGGAAAATCAGGAACATTTTAGTTAATTCTAATGAAAACACATTGATTTTTATAATTTGTATTGGAAACAACATTGTCACATGTCTTTTCATGGATCTAAATAGTACGAAACCTCGCTTTATGATTCGAAGTTAAAATCCTCAAATTTGGTATAATCGTGACTTTTTTCACGTTTTTCATGTAGTTTGATATTACGTAAATATATTCATTTTTACCAATATTTCGATACTATTTCATGTAGTATCACGATAGGTGATTTGGCCTTCAAATCTCAGAATTTCGCATAATATTGCATTTTAAGCAAGTTTTCTTGCATTTTGTTTCGTACGAGAAATCATCGAATTTAGCAATATTTTGACGTTTATCATTCCCTTTTCCTTTATGTGATTTAATCAAAATATCATCGAATTAGGCAATATTTTTCCGTTTTTCCACGTTTTTGTGAATTTTCAGTTTATTAGTATTAATTCATTAAATATACAATAAAAATGATGCAAACACATAATTGATTAGATAGTAACCTTAAATACTTCATTTTCAATCATCTATTTGTTTCTCGTTAAAATTCTGAGTAAGATATTGAAAAGGGGAGAAGTTCGGTTTTTATTGCATATATCGACGTTTCAGCCGGAATAGAGCGGTTTTGCGTGTGCATCTTCCATCGGTAATATAAACGGAAAATCAGGAACATTTTAGTTAATTCTAATGAAAACACATTGATTTTTATAATTTGTATTGGAAACAACATTGTCATATGTCTTTTCATGGATCTAAATAGTACGAAACCTCGCTTTATGATTCGAAGTTAAAATCCTCAAATTTGGTATAATCCTGACTTTTTTCACGTTTTTCATGTAGTTTGATATTACGTAAATATATTCATTTTTACCAATATTTCGGTACTATTTCATGTAGTATCACGATATGTGATTTGGCCTTCAAATCTCAGAATTTCGCATAATATTGCATTTTAAGCAAGTTTTCTTGCATTTTGTTTCGTACGAGAAATCATCGAATTTAGCAATATTTTGACGTTTATCATTCCCTTTTCCTTTATGTGATTTAATCAAAATATCATCGAATTAGGCAATATTTTGCCGTTTTTCCACGTTTTTGAGAATTTTCAGTTTATTAGTATTAATTCATTAAATATACAATAAAAATGATGCCAACACATAATTGATTAGATAGTAACCTTAAATACTTCATTTTCAATCATCTATTTGTTTCTCGTTAAAATACTGAGTAATATAATGAAAAAGGGAGAAGTTCGGTTTTTATTGCATATATCGACGTTTCAGCCGGAATAGAGCGGTTTTGCGTGTACATCTTCCATCGGTAATATAAACGGAAAATCAGGAACATTTTAGTTAATTCTAATGAAAACACATTGATTTTTATAATTTGTATTGGAAACAACATTGTCATATGTCTTTTCATGGATCTAAATAGTACGAAACCTCGCTTTATGATTCGAAGTTAATATCCTCAAATTTGGTATAATCGTGACTTTTTTCACGTTTTTCATGTAGTTTGATATTACGTAAATATATTCATTTTTACCAATATTTCGATACTATTTCACGTAGTATCACGATATGTGATTTGGCCTTCAAATCTCAGAATTTCACATAATATTGCTTTTTAAGCAAGTTTTCTTGCATTTTGTTTCGTACGAGAAATCACCGAATTTAGCAATATTTTGACGTTTATCATTCCCTTTTCCTTTATGTGATTTAATCAAAATATCATCGAATTAGGCAATATTTTGCCGTTTTTCCACGTTTTTGTGAATTTTCAGTTTATTAGTATTAATTCATTAAATATACAATAAAAATGATGCCAACACATAATTGATTAGATAGTAACCTTAAATACTTCATTTTCAATCATCTATTTGTTTCTCGTTAAAATACTGAGTAATATAATGAAAAAGGGAGAAGTTCGGTTTTTATTGCATATATCGACGTTTCAGCCGGAATAGAGCGGTTTTGCGTGTACATCTTCCATCGGTAATATAAACGGAAAATCAGGAACATTTTAGTTAATTCTAATGAAAACACATTGATTTTTATAATTTGTATTGGAAACAACATTGTCACATGTCTTTTCATGGATCTAAATAGTACGAAACCTCGCTTTATGATTCGAAGTTAAAATCCTCAAATTTGGTATAATCGTGACTTTTTTCACGTTTTTCATGTAGTTTGATATTACGTAAATATATTCATTTTTACCAATATTTCGATACTATTTCATGTAGTATCACGATAGGTGATTTGGCCTTCAAATCTCAGAATTTCGCATAATATTGCATTTTAAGCAAGTTTTCTTGCATTTTGTTTTGTACGAGAAATCACCGAATTTAGCAATATTTTGACGTTTATCATTCCCTTTTCCTTTATGTGATTTAATCAAAATATCATCGAATTAGGCAATATTTTTCCGTTTTTCCACGTTTTTGTGAATTTTCAGTTTATTAGTATTAACTCAATAAATATACAATAAAAACGATGCAAACACATAATTGATTAGATTATAACCTTAAATACTTCATTTACAATCATCTATTTGTTTCTCTTTAAAATACTGTGTAAGATATTGAAAAGGGGAGAAGTTCTGTTTTTATTGCATATATCGACGTTTCAGCCGGATTAGAGCGGTTTTACGTGTACATCTTCCATCGGTAATATGAACGGAAAATCAGGAACATTTCAGTTAATTCTAATGAAAACACATTGATTTTATCATTTGTATTGGAAACAACATTGTCATATGTCTTTTCTTGGATCTAAATAATACGAAACCTTGCATTATGATTCGAAGTTAAAATCCTCAATTTTGGTATAATCGTGACTTTTTTCACGTTTTTCATGTAGTCTGATATTACGTAAATATATTCATTTGTACCAATATTTCGATACTATTTCATGTAGTATCACGATATGTGATTTGGCCTTCAAATCTTAGAATTTCGCATAATATTGCATTTTAAGCAAGTTTTCTTGCATTTTGTTTCGTACGAGAAATCATCGAATTTAGCAATATTTTGACGTTTATCATTCCCTTTTCCTTTATTTGATTTAATCAAAATATCATCGAATTAGGCAATATTTTGCCGTTTTTCCACGTTTTTGTGAATTTTCAGTTTATTAGTATTAACTCAATAAATATACAATAAAAATGATGCAAACACATAATTGATTAGATTATAACCTTAAATACTTCATTTTCAATCATCTATTTGTTTCTCTTTAAAATACTGATTAAGATATTGAAAAGGGGAGAAGTTCTGTTTTTATTGCATATATCGACGTTTCAGCCGGATTAGAGCGGTTTTACGTGGACATCTTCTATCGGTAATATAAACGGAAAATCAGGAACATTTCAGTTAATTCTAATGAAACACATTGATTTTTATAATTTGTATTGGAAACAACATTGTCATATGTCTTTTCATGGATCTAAATAGTACAAAACCTCGCTTTATGATTCGAAGTTAAAATCCTCAAATTTGGTATAATCGTGACTTTTTTCACGTTTTTCATGTAGTTTGATATTACGTAAATATATTCATTTTTACCAATATTTCGATACTATTTCACGTAGTATCACGATATGTGATTTGGCCTTCAAATCTCAGAATTTCGCATAATATTGCATTTTAAGCAAGTTTTCTTGCATTTTGTTTCGTACGAGAAATCATCGAATTTAGCAATATTTTGACGTTTATCATTCCCTTTTCCTTTATGTGATTTAATCAAAATATCATCGAATTGGGCAATATTTTTCCGTTTTTCCACGTTTTTGTGAATTTTCAGTTTATTAGTATTAATTCATTAAATATACAATAAAAATGATGCAAACACATAATTGATTAGATAGTAACCTTAAATACTTCATTTTCAATCATCTATTTGTTTCTCGTTAAAATTCTGAGTAAGATATTGAAAAGGGGAGAAGTTCGGTTTTTATTGCATGTATCGACGTTTCAGCCGGAATAGAGCGGTTTTGCGTGTACATCTTCCATCGGTAATATAAACGGAAAATCAGGAACATTTTAGTTAATTCTAATGAAAACACATTGATTTTTATAATTTGTATTGGAAACAACATTGTCATATGTCTTTTCATGGATCTAAATAGTACGAAACCTCGCTTTATGATTCGAAGTTAAAATCCTCAAATTTGGTATAATCCTGACTTTTTTCACGTTTTTCATGTAGTTTGATATTACGTAAATATATTCATTTTTACCAATATTTCGATACTATTTCATGTAGTATCACGATATGTGATTTGGCCTTCAAATCTCAGAATTTCGCATAATATTGCATTTTAAGCAAGTTTTCTTGCATTTTGTTTCGTACGAGAAATCATCGAATTTAGCAATATTTTGACGTTTATCATTCCCTTTTCCTTTATGTGATTTAATCAAAATATCATCGAATTAGGCAATATTTTGCCGTTTTTCCACGTTTTTGAGAATTTTCAGTTTATTAGTATTAATTCATTAAATATACAATAAAAATGATGCCAACACATAATTGATTAGATAGTAACCTTAAATACTTCATTTTCAATCATCTATTTGTTTCTCGTTAAAATACTGAGTAATATAATGAAAAAGGGAGAAGTTCGGTTTTTATTGCATATATCGACGTTTCAGCCGGAATAGAGCGGTTTTGCGTGTACATCTTCCATCGGTAATATAAACGGAAAATCAGGAACATTTTAGTTAATTCTAATGAAAACACATTGATTTTTATAATTTGTATTGGAAACAACATTGTCATATGTCTTTTCATGGATCTAAATAGTACGAAACCTCGCTTTATGATTCGAAGTTAATATCCTCAAATTTGGTATAATCGTGACTTTTTTCACGTTTTTCATGTAGTTTGATATTACGTAAATATATTCATTTTTACCAATATTTCGATACTATTTCACGTAGTATCACGATATGTGATTTGGCCTTCAAATCTCAGAATTTCACATAATATTGCTTTTTAAGCAAGTTTTCTTGCATTTTGTTTCGTACGAGAAATCATCGAATTTAGCAATATTTTGACGTTTATCATTCCCTTTTCCTTTATGTGATTTAATCAAAATATCATCGAATTAGGCAATATTTTGCCGTTTTTCCACGTTTTTGTGAATTTTCAGTTTATTAGTATTAATTCATTAAATATACAATAAAAATGATGCCAACACATAATTGATTAGATAGTAACCTTAAATACTTCATTTTCAATCATCTATTTGTTTCTCGTTAAAATACTGAGTAATATAATGAAAAAGGGAGAAGTTCGGTTTTTATTGCATATATCGACGTTTCAGCCGGAATAGAGCGGTTTTGCGTGTACATCTTCCATCGGTAATATAAACGGAAAATCAGGAACATTTTAGTTAATTCTAATGAAAACACATTGATTTTTATAATTTGTATTGGAAACAACATTGTCACATGTCTTTTCATGGATCTAAATAGTACGAAACCTCGCTTTATGATTCGAAGTTAAAATCCTCAAATTTGGTATAATCGTGACTTTTTTCACGTTTTTCATGTAGTTTGATATTACGTAAATATATTCATTTTTACCAATATTTCGATACTATTTCATGTAGTATCACGATAGGTGATTTGGCCTTCAAATCTCAGAATTTCGCATAATATTGCATTTTAAGCAAGTTTTCTTGCATTTTGTTTCGTACGAGAAATCACCGAATTTAGCAATATTTTGACGTTTATCATTCCCTTTTCCTTTATGTGATTTAATCAAAATATCATCGAATTAGGCAATATTTTTCCGTTTTTCCACGTTTTTGTGAATTTTCAGTTTATTAGTATTAACTCAATAAATATACAATAAAAACGATGCAAACACATAATTGATTAGATTATAACCTTAAATACTTCATTTACAATCATCTATTTGTTTCTCTTTAAAATACTGTGTAAGATATTGAAAAGGGGAGAAGTTCTGTTTTTATTGCATATATCGACGTTTCAGCCGGATTAGAGCGGTTTTACGTGTACATCTTCCATCGGTAATATGAACGGAAAATCAGGAACATTTCAGTTAATTCTAATGAAAACACATTGATTTTATCATTTGTATTGGAAACAACATTGTCATATGTCTTTTCTTGGATCTAAATAATACGAAACCTTGCATTATGATTCGAAGTTAAAATCCTCAATTTTGGTATAATCGTGACTTTTTTCACGTTTTTCATGTAGTCTGATATTACGTAAATATATTCATTTGTACCAATATTTCGATACTATTTCATGTAGTATCACGATATGTGATTTGGCCTTCAAATCTTAGAATTTCGCATAATATTGCATTTTAAGCAAGTTTTCTTGCATTTTGTTTCGTACGAGAAATCATCGAATTTAGCAATATTTTGACGTTTATCATTCCCTTTTCCTTTATTTGATTTAATCAAAATATCATCGAATTAGGCAATATTTTGCCGTTTTTCCACGTTTTTGTGAATTTTCAGTTTATTAGTATTAACTCAATAAATATACAATAAAAATGATGCAAACACATAATTGATTAGATTATAACCTTAAATACTTCATTTTCAATCATCTATTTGTTTCTCTTTAAAATACTGATTAAGATATTGAAAAGGGGAGAAGTTCTGTTTTTATTGCATATATCGACGTTTCAGCCGGATTAGAGCGGTTTTACGTGGACATCTTCTATCGGTAATATAAACGGAAAATCAGGAACATTTTAGTTAATTCTAATGAAAACACATTGATTTTTATAATTTGTATTGGAAACAACATTGTCATATGTCTTTTCATGGATCTAAATAGTACGAAACCTCGCTTTATGATTCGAAGTTAAAATCCTCAAATTTGGTATAATCGTGACTTTTTTCACGTTTTTCATGTAGTTTGATATTACGTAAATATATTCATTTTTACCAATATTTCGATACTATTTCTTGTAGTATCACGATAGGTGATTTGGCCTTCAAATATCAGAATTTCGCATAATATTGCATTTTAAGCAAGTTTTCTTGCATTTTGTTTCGTACGAGAAATCATCGAATTTAGCAATATTTTGACGTTTATCATTCACTTTTCCTTTATGTGATTTAATCAAAATATCATCGAATTAGGCAATATTTTGCCGTTTTTCCACGTTTTTGTGAATTTTCAGTTTATTAGTATTAATTCATTAAATATACAATAAAAATGATGCAAACACATAATTGATTAGATAGTAACCTTAAATACTTTATTTTCAATCATCTATTTGTTTCTCGTTAAAATACTGAGTAAGATATTGAAAAAGGGAGAAGTTCGGTTTTTATTGCATATATCGACGTTTCAGCCGGAATAGAGCGGTTTTGCGTGTACATCTTCCAGCGGTAATATAAACGGAAAATCAGGAACATTTTAGTTAATTCTAATGAAAACACATTGATTTTTATAATTTGTATTGCAAACAACATTGTCATATGTCTTTTCATGGACCTAAATAGTACGAAACCTCGCTTTATAATTCGAAGTTAAAATCCTCAAATTTGGTATAATCGTGACTTTTTTCACGTTTTTCATGTAGTTTGATATTACGTAAATATATTCATTTTCACCAATATTTCGATACTATTTCATGTAGTATCACGATAGGTGATTTGGCCTTCAAATATCAGAATTTCGCATAATATTGCATTTTAAGCAAGTTTTCTTGCATTTTGTTTCGTACGAGAAATCATCGAATTTAGCAATATTTTGACGTTTATCATTCCCTTTTCCTTTATGTGATTTAATCAAAATATCATCGAATTGGGCAATATTTTGCCGTTTTTCCACGTTTTTGTGAATTTTCAGTTTATTTGTATTAACTCAATAAATATACAATAAAAATGATGCAAACACATAATTGATTAGATTATAACCTTAAATACTTCATTTACAATCATCTATTTGTTTCTCTTTAAAATACTGAGTAAGATATTGAAAAGGGGAGAAGTTCTGTTTTTATTGCATATATCGACGTTTCAGCCGGATTAGAGCGGTTTTACGTGTACATCTTCCATCGGTAATATGAACGGAAAATCAGGAACATTTCAGTTAATTCTAATGAAAACACATTGATTTTTATCATTTGTATTGGAAACAACATTGTCATATGTCTTTTCTTGGATCTAAATAATACGAAACCTTGCATTATGATTCGAAGTTAAAATCCTCAATTTTGGTATAATCGTGACTTTTTTCACGTTTTTCATGTAGTCTGATATTACGTAAATATATTCATTTTTACCAATATTTCGATACTATTTCATGTAGTATCACGATATGTGATTTGGCCTTCAAATCTCAGAATTTCGCATAATATTGCATTTTAAGCAAGTTTTCTTGCATTTTGTTTCGTACGAGAAATCATCGAATTTAGCAATATTTTGACGTTTATCATTCCCTTTTCCTTTATGTGATTTAATCAAAGTATCATCGAATTAGGCAATATTTTGCCGTTTTTCCACGTTTTTGTGAATTTTCAGTTTATTAGTATTAATTCATTAAATATACAATAAAAATGATGCAAACACATAATTGATTAGATAGTAACCTTAAATACTTCATTTTCAATCATCTGTTTGTTTCTCGTTAAAATTCTGAGTAAGATATTGAAAAAGGGGGAGAAATTCGGTTTTTATTGCATATATCGACGTTTCAGCCGGAATAGAGCGGTTTTGCGTGTACATCTTCCATCGGTAATATAAACGAAAAATCAGGAACATTTTAGTTAATTCTAATGAAAACATATTGATTTTTATAATTTGTATTGGAAACAACATTGTCATATGTCTTTTCATGGATCTAAATAGTACGAAACCTCGCTTTATGATTCGAAGTTAAAATCCTCAAATTTGGTATAATCGTGACTTTTTTCACGTTTTTCATGTAGTCTGATATTACGTAAATATATTCATTTTTACCAATATTTCGATACTATTTCATGTAGTATCAAGATATGTGATTTGGCCTTCAAATCTCAGAATTTCGCATAATATTGCATTTTAAGCAAGTTTTCTTGCATTTTGTTTCGTACGAGAAATCATCGAATTTAGCAATATTTTGACGTTTATCATTCCCTTTTCCTTTATGTGATTTAATCAAAATATCATCGAATTAGGCAATATTTTGCCGTTTTTCCACGTTTTTGTGAATTTTCAGTTTATTAGTATTAACTCAATAAATATACAATAAAAATGATGCAAACACATAATTGATTAGATTATAACCTTAAATACTTCATTTTCAATCATCTATTTGTTTCTCTTTAAAATACTGATTAAGATATTGAAAAGGGGAGAAGTTCTGTTTTTATTGCATATATCGACGTTTCAGCCGGATTAGAGCGGTTTTACGTGGACATCTTCTATCGGTAATATAAACGGAAAATCAGGAACATTTTAGTTAATTCTAATGAAAACACATTGATTTTTATAATTTGTATTGGAAACAACATTGCCTTATGTCTTTTCATGGATCTAAATAGTACGAAACCTCGCTTTATGATTCGAAGTTAAAATCCTCAAATTTGGTATAATCGTGACTTTTTTCACGTTTTTCATGTAGTTTGATATTACGTAAATATATTCATTTTTACCAATATTTCGATACTATTTCACGTAGTATCACTATATGTGATTTGGCCTTCAAATCTCAGAATTTCGCATAATATTGCATTTTAAGCAAGTTTTCTTGCATTTTGTTTCGTACGAGAAATCATCGAATTTAGCAATATTTTGACGTTTATCATTCCCTTTTCCTTTATGTGATTTAATCAAAATATCATCGAATTAGGCAATATTTTGCCGTTTTTCCACGTTTTTGTGAATTTTCAGTTTATTAGTATTAATTCATTAAATATACAATAAAAATGATGCAAACAAATAATTGATTAGATAGTAACCTTAAATACTTCATTTTCAATCATCTATTTGTTTCTCGTTAAAATTCTGAGTAAGATATTGAAAAGGGGAGAAGTTCGGTTTTTATTGCATATATCGACGTTTCAGCCGGAATAGAGCGGTTTTGCGTGTACATCTTCCATCGATAATATAAACGGAAAATCAGGAACATTTTAGTTAATTCTAATGAAAACACATTGATTTTTATAATTTGTATTGGAAACAACATTGTCAAATGTCTTTTCATGGATCTAAATAGTACGAAACCTCGCTTTATGATTCGAAGTTAAAATCCTCAAATTTGGTATAATCGTGACTTTTTTCACGTTTTTCATGTAGTTTGATATTACGTAAATATATTCATTTTTACCAATATTTCGATACTATTTCATGTAGTATCACGATATGTGATTTGGCCTTCAAATATCAGAATTTCGCATAATATTGCATTTTAAGCAAGTTTACTTGCATTTTGTTTCGTACGAGAAATCATCGAATTTAGCAATATTTTGACGTTTATCATTCCCTTTTCCTTTATGTGATTTAATCAAAATATCATCGAATTAGGCAATATTTTGCCGTTTTTCCACGTTTTTGTGAATTTTCAGTTTATTAGTATTAATTCATTAAATATACAATAAAAATGATGCAAACACATAATTGATTAGATAGTAACCTTAAATACTTCATTTTCAATCATCTATTTGTTTCTCGTTAAAATACTGAGTAAGATATTGAAAAAGGGAGAAGTTCGGTTTTTATTGCATATATCGACGTTTCAGCCGGAATAGAGCGGTTTTGCGTGTACATCTTCCATCGGTAATATAAACGGAAAATCAGGAACATTTTAGTTAATTCTAATGAAAACACATTGATTTTTATAATTTGTATTGGAAACAACATTGTCATATGTCTTTTCATGGATCTAAATAGTACGAAACCTCGCTTTATGATTCGAAGTTAAAATCCTCAAATTTGGTATAATCGTGACTTTTTTCACGTTTTTCATGTAGTTTGATTTTACGCAAATATATTCATTTTTACCAATATTTCGATACTATTTCACGTAGTATCACGATATGTGATTTGGCCTTCAAATCTCAGAATTTCGCATAATATTGCATTTTAAGCAAGTTTTCTTGCATTTTGTTTCGTACGAGAAATCATCGAATTTAGCAATATTTTGACGTTTATCATTCCCTTTTCCTTTATGTGATTTAATCAAAATATCATTGAATTAGGCAATATTTTGCCGTTTTTCCACGTTTTTGTGAATTTTCAGTTTATTAGTATTAACTCAATAAATATACAATAAAAATGATGCAAACACATAATTGATTAGATTGTAACCTTAAATACTTCATTTTCAATCATCTATTTGTTTCACTTTAAAATACTGATTAAGATATTGAAAAGAGGAGAAGTTCTATTTTTATTGCATATATCGACGTTTCAGCCGGATTAGAGCGGTTTTACGTGGACATCTTCCATCGGTAATATAAACGGAAAATCAGGAACATTTCAGTTAATTCTAATGAAAACACATTGATTTTTATAATTTGTATTGGAAACAACATTGTCAAATGTCTTTTCATGGATCTAAATAGTACGAAACCTCGCTTTATGATTCGAAGTTAAAATCCTCAAATTTGGTATAATCGTGACTTTTTTCACGTTTTTCATGTAGTTTGATATTACGTAAATATATTCATTTTTACCAATATTTCGATACTATTTCATGTAGTATCACGATAGGTGATTTGGCCTTCAAATATCAGAATTTCGCATAATATTGCATTTTAAGCAAGTTTCCTTGCATTTTGTTTCGTACGAGAAATCATCGAATTTAGCAATATTTTGACGTTTATCATTCCCTTTTCCTTTATGTGATTTAATCAAAATATCATCGAATTAGGCAATATTTTGCCGTTTTTCCACGTTTTTGTGAATTTTCAGTTTATTAGTATTAATTCATTAAATATACAATAAAAATGATGCAAACACATAATTGAATAGATAGTAACCTTAAATACTTCATTTTCAATCATCTATTTGTTTCTCGTTAAAATACTGAGTAATATATTGAAAAAGGGAGAAGTTCGGTTTTTATTGCATATATCGACGTTTCAGCCGGAATAGAGCGGTTTTGCGTGTACATCTTCCATCGGTAATATAAACGGAAAATCAGGAACATTTTAGTTAATTCTAATGAAAACACATTGATTTTTATAATTTGTATTGGAAACAACATTGTCATATGTCTTTTCATGGATCTAAATAGTACGAAACCTCGCTTTATGATTCGAAGTTAAAATCCTCAAATTTGGTATATTCGTGACTTTTTTCACGTTTTTCATGTTGTTTGATATTACGTAAATATATTCATTTTTACCAATATTTCGATACTATTTCATGTAGTATCACGATATGTGATTTGGCCTTCAAATCTCAGAATTTCGCATAATATTGCATTTTAAGCAAGTTTTCTTGCATTTTGTTTCGTACGAGAAATCATCGAATTTAGCAATATTTTGACGTTTATCATTCCCTTTTCCTTTATGTGATTTAATCAAAATATCATCGAATTAGGCAATATTTTGCCGTTTTTCCACGTTTTTGTGAATTTTCAGTTTATTAGTATTAATTCATTAAATATACAATAAAAATGATGCAAACAAATAATTGATTAGATAGTAACCTTAAATACTTCATTTTCAATCATCTATTTGTTTCTCGTTAAAATTCTGAGTAAGATATTGAAAAGGGGAGAAGTTCGGTTTTTATTGCATATATCGACGTTTCAGCCGGAATAGAGCGGTTTTGCGTGTACATCTTCCATCGATAATATAAACGGAAAATCAGGAACATTTTAGTTAATTCTAATGAAAACACATTGATTTTTATAATTTGTATTGGAAACAACATTGTCAAATGTCTTTTCATGGATCTAAATAGTACGAAACCTCGCTTTATGATTCGAAGTTAAAATCCTCAAATTTGGTATAATCGTGACTTTTTTCACGTTTTTCATGTAGTTTGATATTACGTAAATATATTCATTTTTACCAATATTTCGATACTATTTCATGTAGTATCACGATATGTGATTTGGCCTTCAAATATCAGAATTTCGCATAATATTGCATTTTAAGCAAGTTTACTTGCATTTTGTTTCGTACGAGAAATCATCGAATTTAGCAATATTTTGACGTTTATCATTCCCTTTTCCTTTATGTGATTTAATCAAAATATCATCGAATTAGGCAATATTTTGCCGTTTTTCCACGTTTTTGTGAATTTTCAGTTTATTAGTATTAATTCATTAAATATACAATAAAAATGATGCAAACACATAATTGATTAGATAGTAACCTTAAATACTTCATTTTCAATCATCTATTTGTTTCTCGTTAAAATACTGAGTAAGATATTGAAAAAGGGAGAAGTTCGGTTTTTATTGCATATATCGACGTTTCAGCCGGAATAGAGCGGTTTTGCGTGTACATCTTCCATCGGTAATATAAACGGAAAATCAGGAACATTTTAGTTAATTCTAATGAAAACACATTGATTTTTATAATTTGTATTGGAAACAACATTGTCATATGTCTTTTCATGGATCTAAATAGTACGAAACCTCGCTTTATGATTCGAAGTTAAAATCCTCAAATTTGGTATAATCGTGACTTTTTTCACGTTTTTCATGTAGTTTGATTTTACGCAAATATATTCAATTTTACCAATATTTCGATACTATTTCACGTAGTATCACGATATGTGATTTGGCCTTCAAATCTCAGAATTTCGCATAATATTGCATTTTAAGCAAGTTTTCTTGCATTTTGTTTCGTACGAGAAATCATCGAATTTAGCAATATTTTGACGTTTATCATTCCCTTTTCCTTTATGTGATTTAATCAAAATATCATTGAATTAGGCAATATTTTGCCGTTTTTCCACGTTTTTGTGAATTTTCAGTTTATTAGTATTAACTCAATAAATATACAATAAAAATGATGCAAACACATAATTGATTAGATTGTAACCTTAAATACTTCATTTTCAATCATCTATTTGTTTCACTTTAAAATACTGATTAAGATATTGAAAAGAGGAGAAGTTCTATTTTTATTGCATATATCGACGTTTCAGCCGGATTAGAGCGGTTTTACGTGGACATCTTCCATCGGTAATATAAACGGAAAATCAGGAACATTTCAGTTAATTCTAATGAAAACACATTGATTTTTATAATTTGTATTGGAAACAACATTGTCAAATGTCTTTTCATGGATCTAAATAGTACGAAACCTCGCTTTATGATTCGAAGTTAAAATCCTCAAATTTGGTATAATCGTGACTTTTTTCACGTTTTTCATGTAGTTTGATATTACGTAAATATATTCATTTTTACCAATATTTCGATACTATTTCATGTAGTATCACGATAGGTGATTTGGCCTTCAAATATCAGAATTTCGCATAATATTGCATTTTAAGCAAGTTTCCTTGCATTTTGTTTCGTACGAGAAATCATCGAATTTAGCAATATTTTGACGTTTATCATTCCCTTTTCCTTTATGTGATTTAATCAAAATATCATCGAATTAGGCAATATTTTGCCGTTTTTCCACGTTTTTGTGAATTTTCAGTTTATTAGTATTAATTCATTAAATATACAATAAAAATGATGCAAACACATAATTGAATTAGATAGTAACCTTAAATACTTCATTTTCAATCATCTATTTGTTTCTCGTTAAAATACTGAGTAATATATTGAAAAAGGGAGAAGTTCGGTTTTTATTGCATATATCGACGTTTCAGCCGGAATAGAGCGGTTTTGCGTGTACATCTTCCATCGGTAATATAAACGGAAAATCAGGAACATTTTAGTTAATTCTAATGAAAACACATTGATTTTTATAATTTGTATTGGAAACAACATTGTCATATGTCTTTTCATGGATCTAAATAGTACGAAACCTCGCTTTATGATTCGAAGTTAAATATCCTCAAATTTGGTATATTCGTGACTTTTTTCACGTTTTTCATGTTAGTTTGATATTACGTAAATATATTCATTTTTACCAATATTTCGATACTATTTCACGTAGTATCACGATATGTGATTTGGCCTTCAAATCTCAGAATTTCAGCATAATATTGCATTTTAAGCAAGTTTTCTTGCATTTTGTTTCGTACGAGAAATCATCGAATTTAGCAATATTTTGACGTTTATCATTCCCTTTTCCTTTATGTGATTTAATCAAAAGTATCATCGAATTAGGCAATATTTTGCCGTTTTTCCACGTTTTTGTGAATTTTCAGTTTATTAGTATTAATTCATTAAATATACAATAAAAATGATGCAAACACATAATTGATTAGATAGTAACCTTAAATACTTCATTTTCAATCATCTAGTTTGTTTCTCGTTAAAATTACTGAGTAAGATAATGAAAAAGGGGAGAAGTTCGGTTTTTATTGCATATATCGACGTTTCAGCCGGAATAGAGCGGTTTTGCGTGTACATCTTCCATCGGTAATATAAACGAAAATCAGGAACATTTTAGTTAATTCTAATGAAAACATATTGATTTTTATAATTTGTATTGGAAACAACATTGTCATATGTCTTTTCATGGATCTAAATAGTACGAAACCTCGCTTTATGATTCGAAGTTAAAATCCTCAAATTTGGTATAATCGTGACTTTTTTCACGTTTTTCATGTAGTCTGATATTACGTAAATATATTCATTTTTACCAATATTTCGATACTATTTCATGTAGTATCACGATATGTGATTTGGCCTTCAAATCTCAGAATTTCGCATAATATTGCATTTTAAGCAAGTTTTCTTGCATTTTGTTTCGTACGAGAAATCATCGAATTTAGCAATATTTTGACGTTTATCATTCCCTTTTCCTTTATGTGATTTAATCAAAATATCATCGAATTAGGCAATATTTTGCCGTTTTTCCACGTTTTTGTGAATTTTCAGTTTATTAGTATTAACTCAATAAATATACAATAAAAACTGATGCAAACACATAATTGATTAGATTATAACCTTAAATACTTCATTTACAATCATCTATTTGTTTCTCTTTAAAATACTGATGTAAGATATTGAAAAGGGGAGAAGTTCTGTTTTTATTGCATATATCGACGTTTCAGCCGGATTAGAGCGGTTTTACGTGTACATCTTCCATCGGTAATATGAACGGAAAATCAGGAACATTTCAGTTAATTCTAATGAAAACACATTGATTTTATCATTTGTATTGGAAACAACATTGTCATATCTCTTTTCTTGGATCTAAATAATACGAAACCTTGCATTATGATTCGAAGTTAAAATCCTCAATTTGGTATAATCGTGACTTTTTTCACGTTTTTCATGTAGTCTGATATTACGTAAATATATTCATTTGTACCAATATTTCGATACTATTTCATGTAGTATCACGATATGTGATTTGGCCTTCAAATCTTAGAATTTCGCATAATATTGCATTTTAAGCAAGTTTTCTTGCATTTTGTTTCGTACGAGAAATCATCGAATTTAGCAATATTTTGACGTTTATCATTCCCTTTTCCTTTATTTGATTTAATCAAAATATCATCGAATTAGGCAATATTTTGCCGTTTTTCCACGTTTTTGTGAATTTTCAGTTTATTAGTATTAACTCAATAAATATACAATAAAAATGATGCAAACACATAATTGATTAGATTATAACCTTAAATACTTCATTTTCAATCATCTATTTGTTTCTCTTTAAAATACTGATTAAGATATTGAAAAGGGGAGAAGTTCTGTTTTTATTGCATATATCGACGTTTCAGCCGGATTAGAGCGGTTTTACGTGGACATCTTCTATCGGTAATATAAACGGAAAATCAGGAACATTTCAGTTAATTCTAATGAAACACATTGATTTTTATAATTTGTATTGGAAACAACATTGTCATATGTCTTTTCATGGATCTAAATAGTACAAAACCTCGCTTTATGATTCGAAGTTAAAATCCTCAAATTTGGTATAATCGTGACTTTTTTCACGTTTTTCATGTAGTTTGATATTACGTAAATATATTCATTTTTACCAATATTTCGATACTATTTCACGTAGTATCACGATATGTGATTTGGCCTTCAAATCTCAGAATTTCGCATAATATTGCATTTTAAGCAAGTTTTCTTGCATTTTGTTTCGTACGAGAAATCATCGAATTTAGCAATATTTTGACGTTTATCATTCCCTTTTCCTTTATGTGATTTAATCAAAATATCATCGAATTAGGCAATATTTTTCCGTTTTTCCACGTTTTTGTGAATTTTCAGTTTATTAGTATTAATTCATTAAATATACAATAAAAATGATGCAAACACATAATTGATTAGATAGTAACCTTAAATACTTCATTTTCAATCATCTATTTGTTTCTCGTTAAAATTCTGAGTAAGATATTGAAAAGGGGAGAAGTTCGGTTTTTATTGCATATATCGACGTTTCAGCCGGAATAGAGCGGTTTTGCGTGTACATCTTCCATCGGTAATATAAACGGAAAATCAGGAACATTTTAGTTAATTCTAATGAAAACACATTGATTTTTATAATTTGTATTGGAAACAACATTGTCATATGTCTTTTCATGGATCTAAATAGTACGAAACCTCGCTTTATGATTCGAAGTTAAAATCCTCAAATTTGGTATAATCCTGACTTTTTTCACGTTTTTCATGTAGTTTGATATTACGTAAATATATTCATTTTTACCAATATTTCGATACTATTTCATGTAGTATCACGATATGTGATTTGGCCTTCAAATCTCAGAATTTCGCATAATATTGCATTTTAAGCAAGTTTTCTTGCATTTTGTTTCGTACGAGAAATCATCGAATTTAGCAATATTTTGACGTTTATCATTCCCTTTTCCTTTATGTGATTTAATCAAAATATCATCGAATTAGGCAATATTTTGCCGTTTTTCCACGTTTTTGAGAATTTTCAGTTTATTAGTATTAATTCATTAAATATACAATAAAAATGATGCCAACACATAATTGATTAGATAGTAACCTTAAATACTTCATTTTCAATCATCTATTTGTTTCTCGTTAAAATACTGAGTAATATAATGAAAAAGGGAGAAGTTCGGTTTTTATTGCATATATCGACGTTTCAGCCGGAATAGAGCGGTTTTGCGTGTACATCTTCCATCGGTAATATAAACGGAAAATCAGGAACATTTTAGTTAATTCTAATGAAAACACATTGATTTTTATAATTTGTATTGGAAACAACATTGTCATATGTCTTTTCATGGATCTAAATAGTACGAAACCTCGCTTTATGATTCGAAGTTAATATCCTCAAATTTGGTATAATCGTGACTTTTTTCACGTTTTTCATGTAGTTTGATATTACGTAAATATATTCATTTTTACCAATATTTCGATACTATTTCACGTAGTATCACGATATGTGATTTGGCCTTCAAATCTCAGAATTTCACATAATATTGCTTTTTAAGCAAGTTTTCTTGCATTTTGTTTCGTACGAGAAATCATCGAATTTAGCAATATTTTGACGTTTATCATTCCCTTTTCCTTTATGTGATTTAATCAAAATATCATCGAATTAGGCAATATTTTGCCGTTTTTCCACGTTTTTGTGAATTTTCAGTTTATTAGTATTAATTCATTAAATATACAATAAAAATGATGCCAACACATAATTGATTAGATAGTAACCTTAAATACTTCATTTTCAATCATCTATTTGTTTCTCGTTAAAATACTGAGTAATATAATGAAAAAGGGAGAAGTTCGGTTTTTATTGCATATATCGACGTTTCAGCCGGAATAGAGCGGTTTTGCGTGTACATCTTCCATCGGTAATATAAACGGAAAATCAGGAACATTTTAGTTAATTCTAATGAAAACACATTGATTTTTATAATTTGTATTGGAAACAACATTGTCACATGTCTTTTCATGGATCTAAATAGTACGAAACCTCGCTTTATGATTCGAAGTTAAAATCCTCAAATTTGGTATAATCGTGACTTTTTTCACGTTTTTCATGTAGTTTGATATTACGTAAATATATTCATTTTTACCAATATTTCGATACTATTTCATGTAGTATCACGATAGGTGATTTGGCCTTCAAATCTCAGAATTTCGCATAATATTGCATTTTAAGCAAGTTTTCTTGCATTTTGTTTCGTACGAGAAATCACCGAATTTAGCAATATTTTGACGTTTATCATTCCCTTTTCCTTTATGTGATTTAATCAAAATATCATCGAATTAGGCAATATTTTTCCGTTTTTCCACGTTTTTGTGAATTTTCAGTTTATTAGTATTAACTCAATAAATATACAATAAAAACGATGCAAACACATAATTGATTAGATTATAACCTTAAATACTTCATTTACAATCATCTATTTGTTTCTCTTTAAAATACTGTGTAAGATATTGAAAAGGGGAGAAGTTCTGTTTTTATTGCATATATCGACGTTTCAGCCGGATTAGAGCGGTTTTACGTGTACATCTTCCATCGGTAATATGAACGGAAAATCAGGAACATTTCAGTTAATTCTAATGAAAACACATTGATTTTATCATTTGTATTGGAAACAACATTGTCATATGTCTTTTCTTGGATCTAAATAATACGAAACCTTGCATTATGATTCGAAGTTAAAATCCTCAATTTTGGTATAATCGTGACTTTTTTCACGTTTTTCATGTAGTCTGATATTACGTAAATATATTCATTTGTACCAATATTTCGATACTATTTCATGTAGTATCACGATATGTGATTTGGCCTTCAAATCTTAGAATTTCGCATAATATTGCATTTTAAGCAAGTTTTCTTGCATTTTGTTTCGTACGAGAAATCATCGAATTTAGCAATATTTTGACGTTTATCATTCCCTTTTCCTTTATTTGATTTAATCAAAATATCATCGAATTAGGCAATATTTTGCCGTTTTTCCACGTTTTTGTGAATTTTCAGTTTATTAGTATTAACTCAATAAATATACAATAAAAATGATGCAAACACATAATTGATTAGATTATAACCTTAAATACTTCATTTTCAATCATCTATTTGTTTCTCTTTAAAATACTGATTAAGATATTGAAAAGGGGAGAAGTTCTGTTTTTATTGCATATATCGACGTTTCAGCCGGATTAGAGCGGTTTTACGTGGACATCTTCTATCGGTAATATAAACGGAAAATCAGGAACATTTTAGTTAATTCTAATGAAAACACATTGATTTTTATAATTTGTATTGGAAACAACATTGTCATATGTCTTTTCATGGATCTAAATAGTACGAAACCTCGCTTTATGATTCGAAGTTAAAATCCTCAAATTTGGTATAATCGTGACTTTTTTCACGTTTTTCATGTAGTTTGATATTACGTAAATATATTCATTTTTACCAATATTTCGATACTATTTCTTGTAGTATCACGATAGGTGATTTGGCCTTCAAATATCAGAATTTCGCATAATATTGCATTTTAAGCAAGTTTTCTTGCATTTTGTTTCGTACGAGAAATCATCGAATTTAGCAATATTTTGACGTTTATCATTCACTTTTCCTTTATGTGATTTAATCAAAATATCATCGAATTAGGCAATATTTTGCCGTTTTTCCACGTTTTTGTGAATTTTCAGTTTATTAGTATTAATTCATTAAATATACAATAAAAATGATGCAAACACATAATTGATTAGATAGTAACCTTAAATACTTTATTTTCAATCATCTATTTGTTTCTCGTTAAAATACTGAGTAAGATATTGAAAAAGGGAGAAGTTCGGTTTTTATTGCATATATCGACGTTTCAGCCGGAATAGAGCGGTTTTGCGTGTACATCTTCCAGCGGTAATATAAACGGAAAATCAGGAACATTTTAGTTAATTCTAATGAAAACACATTGATTTTTATAATTTGTATTGCAAACAACATTGTCATATGTCTTTTCATGGACCTAAATAGTACGAAACCTCGCTTTATAATTCGAAGTTAAAATCCTCAAATTTGGTATAATCGTGACTTTTTTCACGTTTTTCATGTAGTTTGATATTACGTAAATATATTCATTTTCACCAATATTTCGATACTATTTCATGTAGTATCACGATAGGTGATTTGGCCTTCAAATATCAGAATTTCGCATAATATTGCATTTTAAGCAAGTTTTCTTGCATTTTGTTTCGTACGAGAAATCATCGAATTTAGCAATATTTTGACGTTTATCATTCCCTTTTCCTTTATGTGATTTAATCAAAATATCATCGAATTGGGCAATATTTTGCCGTTTTTCCACGTTTTTGTGAATTTTCAGTTTATTTGTATTAACTCAATAAATATACAATAAAAATGATGCAAACACATAATTGATTAGATTATAACCTTAAATACTTCATTTACAATCATCTATTTGTTTCTCTTTAAAATACTGAGTAAGATATTGAAAAGGGGAGAAGTTCTGTTTTTATTGCATATATCGACGTTTCAGCCGGATTAGAGCGGTTTTACGTGTACATCTTCCATCGGTAATATGAACGGAAAATCAGGAACATTTCAGTTAATTCTAATGAAAACACATTGATTTTTATCATTTGTATTGGAAACAACATTGTCATATGTCTTTTCTTGGATCTAAATAATACGAAACCTTGCATTATGATTCGAAGTTAAAATCCTCAATTTTGGTATAATCGTGACTTTTTTCACGTTTTTCATGTAGTCTGATATTACGTAAATATATTCATTTTTACCAATATTTCGATACTATTTCATGTAGTATCACGATATGTGATTTGGCCTTCAAATCTCAGAATTTCGCATAATATTGCATTTTAAGCAAGTTTTCTTGCATTTTGTTTCGTACGAGAAATCATCGAATTTAGCAATATTTTGACGTTTATCATTCCCTTTTCCTTTATGTGATTTAATCAAAATATCATCGAATTAGGCAATATTTTGCCGTTTTTTCCACGTTTTTGTGAATTTTCAGTTTATTAGTATTAATTCATTAAATATACAATAAAAATGATGCAAACAAATAATTGATTAGATAGTAACCTTAAATACTTCATTTTCAATCATCTATTTGTTTCTCGTTAAAATTCTGAGTAAGATATTGAAAAGGGGAGAAGTTCGGTTTTTATTGCATATATCGACGTTTCAGCCGGAATAGAGCGGTTTTGCGTGTACATCTTCCATCGATAATATAAACGGAAAATCAGGAACATTTTAGTTAATTCTAATGAAAACACATTGATTTTTATAATTTGTATTGGAAACAACATTGTCAAATGTCTTTTCATGGATCTAAATAGTACGAAACCTCGCTTTATGATTCGAAGTTAAAATCCTCAAATTTGGTATAATCGTGACTTTTTTCACGTTTTTCATGTAGTTTGATATTACGTAAATATATTCATTTTTACCAATATTTCGATACTATTTCATGTAGTATCACGATATGTGATTTGGCCTTCAAATATCAGAATTTCGCATAATATTGCATTTTAAGCAAGTTTACTTGCATTTTGTTTCGTACGAGAAATCATCGAATTTAGCAATATTTTGACGTTTATCATTCCCTTTTCCTTTATGTGATTTAATCAAAATATCATCGAATTAGGCAATATTTTGCCGTTTTTCCACGTTTTTGTGAATTTTCAGTTTATTAGTATTAATTCATTAAATATACAATAAAAATGATGCAAACACATAATTGAATAGATAGTAACCTTAAATACTTCATTTTCAATCATCTATTTGTTTCTCGTTAAAATACTGAGTAATATATTGAAAAAGGGAGAAGTTCGGTTTTTATTGCATATATCGACGTTTCAGCCGGAATAGAGCGGTTTTGCGTGTACATCTTCCATCGGTAATATAAACGGAAAATCAGGAACATTTTAGTTAATTCTAATGAAAACACATTGATTTTTATAATTTGTATTGGAAACAACATTGTCATATGTCTTTTCATGGATCTAAATAGTACGAAACCTCGCTTTATGATTCGAAGTTAAAATCCTCAAATTTGGTATATTCGTGACTTTTTTCACGTTTTTCATGTTGTTTGATTTTACGTAAATATATTCATTTTTACCAATATTTCGATACTATTTCACGTAGTATCACGATATGTGATTTGGCCTTCAAATCTCAGAATTTCGCATAATATTGCATTTTAAGCAAGTTTTCTTGCATTTTGTTTCGTACGAGAAATCATCGAATTTAGCAATATTTTGACGTTTATCATTCCCTTTTCCTTTATGTGATTTAATCAAAGTATCATCGAATTAGGCAATATTTTGCCGTTTTTCCACGTTTTTGTGAATTTTCAGTTTATTAGTATTAATTCATTAAATATACAATAAAAATGATGCAAACACATAATTGATTAGATAGTAACCTTAAATACTTCATTTTCAATCATCTGTTTGTTTCTCGTTAAAATTCTGAGTAAGATATTGAAAAAGGGGAGAAATTCGGTTTTTATTGCATATATCGACGTTTCAGCCGGAATAGAGCGGTTTTGCGTGTACATCTTCCATCGGTAATATAAACGAAAAATCAGGAACATTTTAGTTAATTCTAATGAAAACATATTGATTTTTATAATTTGTATTGGAAACAACATTGTCATATGTCTTTTCATGGATCTAAATAGTACGAAACCTCGCTTTATGATTCGAAGTTAAAATCCTCAAATTTGGTATAATCGTGACTTTTTTCACGTTTTTCATGTAGTCTGATATTACGTAAATATATTCATTTTTACCAATATTTCGATACTATTTCATGTAGTATCAAGATATGTGATTTGGCCTTCAAATCTCAGAATTTCGCATAATATTGCATTTTAAGCAAGTTTTCTTGCATTTTGTTTCGTACGAGAAATCATCGAATTTAGCAATATTTTGACGTTTATCATTCCCTTTTCCTTTATGTGATTTAATCAAAATATCATCGAATTAGGCAATATTTTGCCGTTTTTCCACGTTTTTGTGAATTTTCAGTTTATTAGTATTAACTCAATAAATATACAATAAAAATGATGCAAACACATAATTGATTAGATTATAACCTTAAATACTTCATTTTCAATCATCTATTTGTTTCTCTTTAAAATACTGATTAAGATATTGAAAAGGGGAGAAGTTCTGTTTTTATTGCATATATCGACGTTTCAGCCGGATTAGAGCGGTTTTACGTGGACATCTTCTATCGGTAATATAAACGGAAAATCAGGAACATTTTAGTTAATTCTAATGAAAACACATTGATTTTTATAATTTGTATTGGAAACAACATTGCCTTATGTCTTTTCATGGATCTAAATAGTACGAAACCTCGCTTTATGATTCGAAGTTAAAATCCTCAAATTTGGTATAATCGTGACTTTTTTCACGTTTTTCATGTAGTTTGATATTACGTAAATATATTCATTTTTACCAATATTTCGATACTATTTCACGTAGTATCACTATATGTGATTTGGCCTTCAAATCTCAGAATTTCGCATAATATTGCATTTTAAGCAAGTTTTCTTGCATTTTGTTTCGTACGAGAAATCATCGAATTTAGCAATATTTTGACGTTTATCATTCCCTTTTCCTTTATGTGATTTAATCAAAATATCATCGAATTAGGCAATATTTTGCCGTTTTTTCCACGTTTTTGTGAATTTTCAGTTTATTAGTATTAATTCATTAAATATACAATAAAAATGATGCAAACAAATAATTGATTAGATAGTAACCTTAAATACTTCATTTTCAATCATCTATTTGTTTCTCGTTAAAATTCTGAGTAAGATATTGAAAAGGGGAGAAGTTCGGTTTTTATTGCATATATCGACGTTTCAGCCGGAATAGAGCGGTTTTGCGTGTACATCTTCCATCGATAATATAAACGGAAAATCAGGAACATTTTAGTTAATTCTAATGAAAACACATTGATTTTTATAATTTGTATTGGAAACAACATTGTCAAATGTCTTTTCATGGATCTAAATAGTACGAAACCTCGCTTTATGATTCGAAGTTAAAATCCTCAAATTTGGTATAATCGTGACTTTTTTCACGTTTTTCATGTAGTTTGATATTACGTAAATATATTCATTTTTACCAATATTTCGATACTATTTCATGTAGTATCACGATATGTGATTTGGCCTTCAAATATCAGAATTTCGCATAATATTGCATTTTAAGCAAGTTTACTTGCATTTTGTTTCGTACGAGAAATCATCGAATTTAGCAATATTTTGACGTTTATCATTCCCTTTTCCTTTATGTGATTTAATCAAAATATCATCGAATTAGGCAATATTTTGCCGTTTTTCCACGTTTTTGTGAATTTTCAGTTTATTAGTATTAATTCATTAAATATACAATAAAAATGATGCAAACACATAATTGATTAGATAGTAACCTTAAATACTTCATTTTCAATCATCTATTTGTTTCTCGTTAAAATACTGAGTAAGATATTGAAAAAGGGAGAAGTTCGGTTTTTATTGCATATATCGACGTTTCAGCCGGAATAGAGCGGTTTTGCGTGTACATCTTCCATCGGTAATATAAACGGAAAATCAGGAACATTTTAGTTAATTCTAATGAAAACACATTGATTTTTATAATTTGTATTGGAAACAACATTGTCATATGTCTTTTCATGGATCTAAATAGTACGAAACCTCGCTTTATGATTCGAAGTTAAAATCCTCAAATTTGGTATAATCGTGACTTTTTTCACGTTTTTCATGTAGTTTGATTTTACGCAAATATATTCATTTTTACCAATATTTCGATACTATTTCACGTAGTATCACGATATGTGATTTGGCCTTCAAATCTCAGAATTTCGCATAATATTGCATTTTAAGCAAGTTTTCTTGCATTTTGTTTCGTACGAGAAATCATCGAATTTAGCAATATTTTGACGTTTATCATTCCCTTTTCCTTTATGTGATTTAATCAAAATATCATTGAATTAGGCAATATTTTGCCGTTTTTCCACGTTTTTGTGAATTTTCAGTTTATTAGTATTAACTCAATAAATATACAATAAAAATGATGCAAACACATAATTGATTAGATTGTAACCTTAAATACTTCATTTTCAATCATCTATTTGTTTCACTTTAAAATACTGATTAAGATATTGAAAAGAGGAGAAGTTCTATTTTTATTGCATATATCGACGTTTCAGCCGGATTAGAGCGGTTTTACGTGGACATCTTCCATCGGTAATATAAACGGAAAATCAGGAACATTTCAGTTAATTCTAATGAAAACACATTGATTTTTATAATTTGTATTGGAAACAACATTGTCAAATGTCTTTTCATGGATCTAAATAGTACGAAACCTCGCTTTATGATTCGAAGTTAAAATCCTCAAATTTGGTATAATCGTGACTTTTTTCACGTTTTTCATGTAGTTTGATATTACGTAAATATATTCATTTTTACCAATATTTCGATACTATTTCATGTAGTATCACGATAGGTGATTTGGCCTTCAAATATCAGAATTTCGCATAATATTGCATTTTAAGCAAGTTTCCTTGCATTTTGTTTCGTACGAGAAATCATCGAATTTAGCAATATTTTGACGTTTATCATTCCCTTTTCCTTTATGTGATTTAATCAAAATATCATCGAATTAGGCAATATTATGCCGTTTTTCCACGTTTTTGTGAATTTTCAGTTTATTAGTATTAATTCATTAAATATACAATAAAAATGATGCAAACACATAATTGAATAGATAGTAACCTTAAATACTTCATTTTCAATCATCTATTTGTTTCTCGTTAAAATACTGAGTAATATATTGAAAAAGGGAGAAGTTCGGTTTTTATTGCATATATCGACGTTTCAGCCGGAATAGAGCGGTTTTGCGTGTACATCTTCCATCGGTAATATAAACGGAAAATCAGGAACATTTTAGTTAATTCTAATGAAAACACATTGATTTTTATAATTTGTATTGGAAACAACATTGTCATATGTCTTTTCATGGATCTAAATAGTACGAAACCTCGCTTTATGATTCGAAGTTAAAATCCTCAAATTTGGTATATTCGTGACTTTTTTCACGTTTTTCATGTTGTTTGATTTTACGTAAATATATTCATTTTTACCAATATTTCGATACTATTTCACGTAGTATCACGATATGTGATTTGGCCTTCAAATCTCAGAATTTCGCATAATATTGCATTTTAAGCAAGTTTTCTTGCATTTTGTTTCGTACGAGAAATCATCGAATTTAGCAATATTTTGACGTTTATCATTCCCTTTTCCTTTATGTGATTTAATCAAAATATCATTGAATTAGGCAATATTTTGCCGTTTTTCCACGTTTTTGTGAATTTTCAGTTTATTAGTATTAACTCAATAAATATACAATAAAAATGATGCAAACACATAATTGATTAGATTGTAACCTTAAATACTTCATTTTCAATCATCTATTTGTTTCTCTTTAAAATACTGATTAAGATATTGAAAAGAGGAGAAGTTCTATTTTTATTGCATATATCGACGTTTCAGCCGGATTAGAGCGGTTTTACGTGGACATCTTCCATCGGTAATATAAACGGAAAATCAGGAACATTTTAGTTAATTCTAATGAAAACACATTGATTTTTATAATTTGTATTGGAAACAACATTGTCAAATGTCTTTTCATGGATCTAAATAGTACGAAACCTCGCTTTATGATTCGAAGTTAAAATCCTCAAATTTGGTATAATCGTGACTTTTTTCACGTTTTTCATGTAGTTTGATATTACGTAAATATATTCATTTTTACCAATATTTCGATACTATTTCATGTAGTATCACGATAGGTGATTTGGCCTTCAAATATCAGAATTTCGCATAATATTGCATTTTAAGCAAGTTTCCTTGCATTTTGTTTCGTACGAGAAATCATCGAATTTAGCAATATTTTGACGTTTATCATTCCCTTTTCCTTTATGTGATTTAATCAAAATATCATCGAATTAGGCAATATTTTGCCGTTTTTCCACGTTTTTGTGAATTTTCAGTTTATTAGTATTAATTCATTAAATATACAATAAAAATGATGCAAACACATAATTGATAAGATAGTAACCTTAAATACTTCATTTTCAATCATCTATTTGTTTCTCGTTAAAATACTGAGTAAGATATTGAAAAAGGGAGAAGTTCGGTTTTTATTGCATATATCGACGTTTCAGCCGGAATAGAGCGGTTTTGCGTCTACATCTTCCAGCGGTAATATAAACGGAAAATCAGGAACATTTTAGTTAATTCTAATGAAAACACATTGATTTTTATAATTTGTATTGGAAACAACATTGTCATATGTCTTTTCATGGATCTAAATAGTACGAAACCTCGCTTTATAATTCGAAGTTAAAATCCTCAAATTTGGTATAATCGTGACTTTTTTCACGTTTTTCATGTAGTTTGATATTACGTAAATATATTCATTTTTACCAATATTTCGATACTATTTCACGTAGTATCACGATATGTGATTTGGCCTTCAAATCTCAGAATTTCGAATAATATTGCATTTTAAGCAAGTTTTCTTGCATTTTGTTTCGTACGAGAAATCATCGAATTTAGCAATATTTTGACGTTTATCATTCCCTTTTCCTTTATGTGATTTAATCAAAATATCATCGAATTAGGCAATATTTTGCCGTTTTTCCACGTTTTTGTGAATTTTCAGTTTATTAGTATTAATTCATTAAATATACAATAAAAATGATGCAAACTCATAATTGATTAGATAGTAACCTTAAATACTTCATTTTCAATCATCTATTTGTTTCTCGTTAAAATTCTGAGTAAGATATTGAAAAGGGGAGAAGTTCGGTTTTTATTGCATATATCGACGTTTCAGCCGGAATAGAGCGGTTTTGCGTGTACATCTTCCATCGGTAATATAAACGGAAAATCAGGAACATTTTAGTTAATTCTAATGAAAACACATTGATTTTTATAATTTGTATTGGAAACAACATTGTCATATGTCTTTTCATGGATCTAAATAGTACGAAACCTCGCTTTATGATTCGAAGTTAAAATCCTCAAATTTGGTATAATCGTGACTTTTTCACGTTTTTCATGTAGTTTGATATTACGTAAATATATTCATTTTTACCAATATTTCGATACTATTTCATGTAGTATCACGATATGTGATTTGGCCTTCAAATCTCAGAATTTCGCATAATATTGCATTTTAAGCAAGTTTTCTTGCATTTTGTTTCGTACGAGAAATCATCGAATTTAGCAATATTTTGACGTTTATCATTCCCTTTTCCTTTATGTGATTTAATCAAAATATCATCGAATTAGGCAATATTTTGCCGTTTTTCCACGTTTTTGTGAATTTTCAGTTTATTAGTATTAATTCATTAAATATACAATAAAAATGATGCAAACACATAATTGATTAGATAGTAACCTTAAATACTTCATTTTCAATCATCTATTTGTTTCTCGTTAAAATACTGAGTAAGATATTGAAAAAGGGAGAAGTTCGGTTTTTATTGCATATATCGACGTTTCAGCCGGAATAGAGCGGTTTTGCGTGTACATCTTCCATCGGTAATATAAACGGAAAATCAGGAACATTTTAGTTAATTCTAATGAAAACACATTGATTTTTATAATTTGTATTTGAAACAACATTGTCATATGTCTTTTCATGGATCTAAATAGTACGAAACCTCGCTTTATGATTCGAAGTTAAAATCCTCAAATTTGGTATAATCGTGACTTTTTTCACGTTTTTCATGTAGTTTGATTTTACGTAAATATATTCATTTTACCAATATTTCGATACTATTTCACGTAGTATCACGATATGTGATTTGGCCTTCAAATCTCAGAATTTCGCATAATATTGCATTTTAAGCAAGTTTTCTTGCATTTTGTTTCGTACGAGAAATCATCGAATTTAGCAATATTTTGACGTTTATCATTCCCTTTTCCTTTATGTGATTTAATCAAAATATCATTGAATTAGGGAATATTTTGCCGTTTTTCCACGTTTTTGTGAATTTTCAGTTTATTAGTATTAACTCAATAAATAAACAATAAAAATGATGCAAACACATAATTGATTAGATTGTAACCTTAAATACTTCATTTTCAATCATCTATTTGTTTCTCTTTAAAATTCTGATTAAGATATTGAAAAGAGGAGAAGTTCTATTTTTATTGCATATATCGACGTTTCAGCCGGATTAGAGCGGTTTTACGTGGACATCTTCCATCGGTAATATAAACGGAAAATCAGGAACATTTTAGTTAATTCTAATGAAAACACATTGATTTTTATAATTTGTATTGGAAACAACATTGTCAAATGTCTTTTCATGGATCTAAATAGTACGAAACCTCGCTTTATGATTCGAAGTTAAAATCCTCAAATTTGGTATAATCGTGACTTTTTCACGTTTTTTATGTAGTTTGATATTACGTAAATATATTCATTTTTACCAATATTTCGATACTATTTCATGTAGTATCACGATAGGTGATTTGGCCTTCAAATATCAGAATTTCGCATAATATTGCATTTTAAGCAAGTTTCCTTGCATTTTGTTTCGTACGAGAAATCATCGAATTTAGCAATATTTTGACGTTTATCATTCCCTTTTCCTTTATGTGATTTAATCAAAATATCATTGAATTAGGCAATATTTTGCCGTTTTTCCACGTTTTTGTGAATTTTCAGTTTATTAGTATTAACTCAATAAATATACAATAAAAATGATGCAAACACATAATTGATTAGATTGTAACCTTAAATACTTCATTTTCAATCATCTATTTGTTTCTCTTTAAAATACTGATTAAGATATTGAAAAGAGGAGAAGTTCTATTTTTATTGCATATATCGACGTTTCAGCCGGATTAGAGCGGTTTTACGTGGACATCTTCCATCGGTAATATAAACGGAAAATCAGGAACATTTTAGTTAATTCTAATGAAAACACATTGATTTTTATAATTTGTATTGGAAACAACATTGTCAAATGTCTTTTCATGGATCTAAATAGTACGAAACCTCGCTTTATGATTCGAAGTTAAAATCCTCAAATTTGGTATAATCGTGACTTTTTTCACGTTTTTCATGTAGTTTGATATTACGTAAATATATTCATTTTTACCAATATTTCGATACTATTTCATGTAGTATCACGATAGGTGATTTGGCCTTCAAATATCAGAATTTCGCATAATATTGTATTTTAAGCAAGTTTCCTTGCATTTTGTTTCGTACGAGAAATCATCGAATTTAGCAATATTTTGACGTTTATCATTCCCTTTTCCTTTATGTGATTTAATCAAAATATCATCGAATTAGGCAATATTTTGCCGTTTTTCCACGTTTTTGTGAATTTTCAGTTTATTAGTATTAATTCATTAAATATACAATAAAAATGATGCAAACACATAATTGATTAGATAGTAACCTTAAATACTTCATTTTCAATCATCTATTTGTTTCTCGTTAAAATACTGAGTAAGATATTGAAAAAGGGAGAAGTTCGGTTTTTATTGCATATATCGACGTTTCAGCCGGAATAGAGCGGTTTTGCGTGTACATCTTCCATCGGTAATATAAACGGAAAATCAGGAACATTTTAGTTAATTCTAATGAAAACACATTGATTTTTATAATTTGTATTTGAAACAACATTGTCATATGTCTTTTCATGGATCTAAATAGTACGAAACCTCGCTTTATGATTCGAAGTTAAAATCCTCAAATTTGGTATAATCGTGACTTTTTTCACGTTTTTCATGTAGTTTGATTTTACGTAAATATATTCATTTTACCAATATTTCGATACTATTTCACGTAGTATCACGATATATGATTTGGCCTTCAAATCTCAGAATTTCGCATAATATTGCATTTTAAGCAAGTTTTCTTGCATTTTCTTTCGTACGAGAAATCATCGAATTTAGCAATATTTTGACGTTTATCATTCCCTTTTCCTTTATGTGATTTAATCAAAATATCATTGAATTAGGCAATATTTTGCCGTTTTTCCACGTTTTTGTGAATTTTCAGTTTATTAGTATTAACTCAATAAATATACAATAAAAATGATGCAAACACATAATTGATTAGATTGTAACCTTAAATACTTAATTTTCAATCATCTATTTGTTTCACTTTAAAATACTGATTAAGATATTGAAAAGAGGAGAAGTTCTATTTTTATTGCATATATCGACGTTTCAGCCGGATTAGAGCGGTTTTACGTGGACATCTTCCATCGGTAATATAAACGGAAAATCAGGAACATTTCAGTTAATTCTAATGAAAACACATTGATTTTTATAATTTGTATTGGAAACAACATTGTCAAATGTCTTTTCATGGATCTAAATAGTACGAAACCTCGCTTTATGATTCGAAGTTAAAATCCTCAAATTTGGTATAATCGTGACTTTTTTCACGTTTTTCATGTAGTTTGATATTACGTAAATATATTCATTTTTACCAATATTTCGATACTATTTCATGTAGTATCACGATAGGTGATTTGGCCTTCAAATATCAGAATTTCGCATAATATTGCATTTTAAGCAAGTTTCCTTGCATTTTGTTTCGTACGAGAAATCATCGAATTTAGCAATATTTTGACGTTTATCATTCCCTTTTCCTTTATGTGATTTAATCAAAATATCATCGAATTAGGCAATATTTTGCCGTTTTTCCACGTTTTTGTGAATTTTCAGTTTATTAGTATTAATTCATTAAATATACAATAAAAATGATGCAAACACATAATTGAATAGATAGTAACCTTAAATACTTCATTTTCAATCATCTATTTGTTTCTCGTTAAAATACTGAGTAATATATTGAAAAAGGGAGAAGTTCGGTTTTTATTGCATATATCGACGTTTCAGCCGGAATAGAGCGGTTTTGCGTGTACATCTTCCATCGGTAATATAAACGGAAAATCAGGAACATTTTAGTTAATTCTAATGAAAACACATTGATTTTTATAATTTGTATTGGAAACAACATTGTCATATGTCTTTTCATGGATCTAAATAGTACGAAACCTCGCTTTATGATTCGAAGTTAAAATCCTCAAATTTGGTATATTCGTGACTTTTTTCACGTTTTTCATGTTGTTTGATTTTACGTAAATATATTCATTTTTACCAATATTTCGATACTATTTCACGTAGTATCACGATATGTGATTTGGCCTTCAAATCTCAGAATTTCGCATAATATTGCATTTTAAGCAAGTTTTCTTGCATTTTGTTTCGTACGAGAAATCATCGAATTTAGCAATATTTTGACGTTTATCATTCCCTTTTCCTTTATGTGATTTAATCAAAATATCATTGAATTAGGCAATATTTTGCCGTTTTTCCACGTTTTTGTGAATTTTCAGTTTATTAGTATTAACTCAATAAATATACAATAAAAATGATGCAAACACATAATTGATTAGATTGTAACCTTAAATACTTCATTTTCAATCATCTATTTGTTTCTGTTTAAAATACTGATTAAGATATTGAAAAGAGGAGAAGTTCTATTTTTATTGCATATATCGACGTTTCAGCCGGATTAGAGCGGTTTTACGTGGACATCTTCCATCGGTAATATAAACGGAAAATCAGGAACATTTTAGTTAATTCTAATGAAAACACATTGATTTTTATAATTTGTATTGGAAACAACATTGTCAAATGTCTTTTCATGGATCTAAATAGTACGAAACCTCGCTTTATGATTCGAAGTTAAAATCCTCAAATTTGGTATAATCGTGACTTTTTTCACGTTTTTCATGTAGTTTGATATTACGTAAATATATTCATTTTTACCAATATTTCGATACTATTTCATGTAGTATCACGATAGGTGATTTGGCCTTCAAATATCAGAATTTCGCATAATATTGCATTTTAAGCAAGTTTCCTTGCATTTTGTTTCGTACGAGAAATCATCGAATTTAGCAATATTTTGACGTTTATCATTCCCTTTTCCTTTATGTGATTTAATCAAAATATCATCGAATTAGGCAATATTTTGCCGTTTTTCCACGTTTTTGTGAATTTTCAGTTTATTAGTATTAATTCATTAAATATACAATAAAAATGATGCAAACACATAATTGATAAGATAGTAACCTTAAATACTTCATTTTCAATCATCTATTTGTTTCTCGTTAAAATACTGAGTAAGATATTGAAAAAGGGAGAAGTTCGGTTTTTATTGCATATATCGACGTTTCAGCCGGAATAGAGCGGTTTTGCGTCTACATCTTCCAGCGGTAATATAAACGGAAAATCAGGAACATTTTAGTTAATTCTAATGAAAACACATTGATTTTTATAATTTGTATTGGAAACAACATTGTCATATGTCTTTTCATGGATCTAAATAGTACGAAACCTCGCTTTATAATTCGAAGTTAAAATCCTCAAATTTGGTATAATCGTGACTTTTTTCACGTTTTTCATGTAGTTTGATATTACGTAAATATATTCATTTTTACCAATATTTCGATACTATTTCACGTAGTATCACGATATGTGATTTGGCCTTCAAATCTCAGAATTTCGAATAATATTGCATTTTAAGCAAGTTTTCTTGCATTTTGTTTCGTACGAGAAATCATCGAATTTAGCAATATTTTGACGTTTATCATTCCCTTTTCCTTTATGTGATTTAATCAAAATATCATCGAATTAGGCAATATTTTGCCGTTTTTCCACGTTTTTGTGAATTTTCAGTTTATTAGTATTAATTCATTAAATATACAATAAAAATGATGCAAACTCATAATTGATTAGATAGTAACCTTAAATACTTCATTTTCAATCATCTATTTGTTTCTCGTTAAAATTCTGAGTAAGATATTGAAAAGGGGAGAAGTTCGGTTTTTATTGCATATATCGACGTTTCAGCCGGAATAGAGCGGTTTTGCGTGTACATCTTCCATCGGTAATATAAACGGAAAATCAGGAACATTTTAGTTAATTCTAATGAAAACACATTGATTTTTATAATTTGTATTGGAAACAACATTGTCATATGTCTTTTCATGGATCTAAATAGTACGAAACCTCGCTTTATGATTCGAAGTTAAAATCCTCAAATTTGGTATAATCGTGACTTTTTCACGTTTTTCATGTAGTTTGATATTACGTAAATATATTCATTTTTACCAATATTTCGATACTATTTCATGTAGTATCACGATATGTGATTTGGCCTTCAAATCTCAGAATTTCGCATAATATTGCATTTTAAGCAAGTTTTCTTGCATTTTGTTTCGTACGAGAAATCATCGAATTTAGCAATATTTTGACGTTTATCATTCCCTTTTCCTTTATGTGATTTAATCAAAATATCATCGAATTAGGCAATATTTTGCCGTTTTTCCACGTTTTTGTGAATTTTCAGTTTATTAGTATTAATTCATTAAATATACAATAAAAATGATGCAAACACATAATTGATTAGATAGTAACCTTAAATACTTCATTTTCAATCATCTATTTGTTTCTCGTTAAAATACTGAGTAAGATATTGAAAAAGGGAGAAGTTCGGTTTTTATTGCATATATCGACGTTTCAGCCGGAATAGAGCGGTTTTGCGTGTACATCTTCCATCGGTAATATAAACGGAAAATCAGGAACATTTTAGTTAATTCTAATGAAAACACATTGATTTTTATAATTTGTATTTGAAACAACATTGTCATATGTCTTTTCATGGATCTAAATAGTACGAAACCTCGCTTTATGATTCGAAGTTAAAATCCTCAAATTTGGTATAATCGTGACTTTTTTCACGTTTTTCATGTAGTTTGATTTTACGTAAATATATTCATTTTACCAATATTTCGATACTATTTCACGTAGTATCACGATATGTGATTTGGCCTTCAAATCTCAGAATTTCGCATAATATTGCATTTTAAGCAAGTTTTCTTGCATTTTGTTTCGTACGAGAAATCATCGAATTTAGCAATATTTTGACGTTTATCATTCCCTTTTCCTTTATGTGATTTAATCAAAATATCATTGAATTAGGGAATATTTTGCCGTTTTTCCACGTTTTTGTGAATTTTCAGTTTATTAGTATTAACTCAATAAATAAACAATAAAAATGATGCAAACACATAATTGATTAGATTGTAACCTTAAATACTTCATTTTCAATCATCTATTTGTTTCTCTTTAAAATTCTGATTAAGATATTGAAAAGAGGAGAAGTTCTATTTTTATTGCATATATCGACGTTTCAGCCGGATTAGAGCGGTTTTACGTGGACATCTTCCATCGGTAATATAAACGGAAAATCAGGAACATTTTAGTTAATTCTAATGAAAACACATTGATTTTTATAATTTGTATTGGAAACAACATTGTCAAATGTCTTTTCATGGATCTAAATAGTACGAAACCTCGCTTTATGATTCGAAGTTAAAATCCTCAAATTTGGTATAATCGTGACTTTTTTCACGTTTTTCATGTAGTTTGATATTACGTAAATATATTCATTTTTACCAATATTTCGATACTATTTCATGTAGTATCACGATAGGTGATTTGGCCTTCAAATATCAGAATTTCGCATAATATTGCATTTTAAGCAAGTTTCCTTGCATTTTGTTTCGTACGAGAAATCATCGAATTTAGCAATATTTTGACGTTTATCATTCCCTTTTCCTTTATGTGATTTAATCAAAATATCATCGAATTAGGCAATATTTTGCCGTTTTTCCACGTTTTTGTGAATTTTCAGTTTATTAGTATTAATTCATTAAATATACAATAAAAATGATGCAAACACATAATTGATAAGATAGTAACCTTAAATACTTCATTTTCAATCATCTATTTGTTTCTCGTTAAAATACTGAGTAAGATATTGAAAAAGGGAGAAGTTCGGTTTTTATTGCATATATCGACGTTTCAGCCGGAATAGAGCGGTTTTGCGTCTACATCTTCCAGCGGTAATATAAACGGAAAATCAGGAACATTTTAGTTAATTCTAATGAAAACACATTGATTTTTATAATTTGTATTGGAAACAACATTGTCATATGTCTTTTCATGGATCTAAATAGTACGAAACCTCGCTTTATAATTCGAAGTTAAAATCCTCAAATTTGGTATAATCGTGACTTTTTTCACGTTTTTCATGTAGTTTGATATTACGTAAATATATTCATTTTTACCAATATTTCGATACTATTTCACGTAGTATCACGATATGTGATTTGGCCTTCAAATCTCAGAATTTCGAATAATATTGCATTTTAAGCAAGTTTTCTTGCATTTTGTTTCGTACGAGAAATCATCGAATTTAGCAATATTTTGACGTTTATCATTCCCTTTTCCTTTATGTGATTTAATCAAAATATCATCGAATTAGGCAATATTTTGCCGTTTTTCCACGTTTTTGTGAATTTTCAGTTTATTAGTATTAATTCATTAAATATACAATAAAAATGATGCAAACTCATAATTGATTAGATAGTAACCTTAAATACTTCATTTTCAATCATCTATTTGTTTCTCGTTAAAATTCTGAGTAAGATATTGAAAAGGGGAGAAGTTCGGTTTTTATTGCATATATCGACGTTTCAGCCGGAATAGAGCGGTTTTGCGTGTACATCTTCCATCGGTAATATAAACGGAAAATCAGGAACATTTTAGTTAATTCTAATGAAAACACATTGATTTTTATAATTTGTATTGGAAACAACATTGTCATATGTCTTTTCATGGATCTAAATAGTACGAAACCTCGCTTTATGATTCGAAGTTAAAATCCTCAAATTTGGTATAATCGTGACTTTTTCACGTTTTTCATGTAGTTTGATATTACGTAAATATATTCATTTTTACCAATATTTCGATACTATTTCATGTAGTATCACGATATGTGATTTGGCCTTCAAATCTCAGAATTTCGCATAATATTGCATTTTAAGCAAGTTTTCTTGCATTTTGTTTCGTACGAGAAATCATCGAATTTAGCAATATTTTGACGTTTATCATTCCCTTTTCCTTTATGTGATTTAATCAAAATATCATCGAATTAGGCAATATTTTGCCGTTTTTCCACGTTTTTGTGAATTTTCAGTTTATTAGTATTAATTCATTAAATATACAATAAAAATGATGCAAACACATAATTGATTAGATAGTAACCTTAAATACTTCATTTTCAATCATCTATTTGTTTCTCGTTAAAATACTGAGTAAGATATTGAAAAAGGGAGAAGTTCGGTTTTTATTGCATATATCGACGTTTCAGCCGGAATAGAGCGGTTTTGCGTGTACATCTTCCATCGGTAATATAAACGGAAAATCAGGAACATTTTAGTTAATTCTAATGAAAACACATTGATTTTTATAATTTGTATTTGAAACAACATTGTCATATGTCTTTTCATGGATCTAAATAGTACGAAACCTCGCTTTATGATTCGAAGTTAAAATCCTCAAATTTGGTATAATCGTGACTTTTTTCACGTTTTTCATGTAGTTTGATTTTACGTAAATATATTCATTTTACCAATATTTCGATACTATTTCACGTAGTATCACGATATGTGATTTGGCCTTCAAATCTCAGAATTTCGCATAATATTGCATTTTAAGCAAGTTTTCTTGCATTTTGTTTCGTACGAGAAATCATCGAATTTAGCAATATTTTGACGTTTATCATTCCCTTTTCCTTTATGTGATTTAATCAAAATATCATTGAATTAGGGAATATTTTGCCGTTTTTCCACGTTTTTGTGAATTTTCAGTTTATTAGTATTAACTCAATAAATAAACAATAAAAATGATGCAAACACATAATTGATTAGATTGTAACCTTAAATACTTCATTTTCAATCATCTATTTGTTTCTCTTTAAAATTCTGATTAAGATATTGAAAAGAGGAGAAGTTCTATTTTTATTGCATATATCGACGTTTCAGCCGGATTAGAGCGGTTTTACGTGGACATCTTCCATCGGTAATATAAACGGAAAATCAGGAACATTTTAGTTAATTCTAATGAAAACACATTGATTTTTATAATTTGTATTGGAAACAACATTGTCAAATGTCTTTTCATGGATCTAAATAGTACGAAACCTCGCTTTATGATTCGAAGTTAAAATCCTCAAATTTGGTATAATCGTGACTTTTTCACGTTTTTTATGTAGTTTGATATTACGTAAATATATTCATTTTTACCAATATTTCGATACTATTTCATGTAGTATCACGATAGGTGATTTGGCCTTCAAATATCAGAATTTCGCATAATATTGCATTTTAAGCAAGTTTCCTTGCATTTTGTTTCGTACGAGAAATCATCGAATTTAGCAATATTTTGACGTTTATCATTCCCTTTTCCTTTATGTGATTTAATCAAAATATCATTGAATTAGGCAATATTTTGCCGTTTTTCCACGTTTTTGTGAATTTTCAGTTTATTAGTATTAACTCAATAAATATACAATAAAAATGATGCAAACACATAATTGATTAGATTGTAACCTTAAATACTTCATTTTCAATCATCTATTTGTTTCTCTTTAAAATACTGATTAAGATATTGAAAAGAGGAGAAGTTCTATTTTTATTGCATATATCGACGTTTCAGCCGGATTAGAGCGGTTTTACGTGGACATCTTCCATCGGTAATATAAACGGAAAATCAGGAACATTTTAGTTAATTCTAATGAAAACACATTGATTTTTATAATTTGTATTGGAAACAACATTGTCAAATGTCTTTTCATGGATCTAAATAGTACGAAACCTCGCTTTATGATTCGAAGTTAAAATCCTCAAATTTGGTATAATCGTGACTTTTTTCACGTTTTTCATGTAGTTTGATATTACGTAAATATATTCATTTTTACCAATATTTCGATACTATTTCATGTAGTATCACGATAGGTGATTTGGCCTTCAAATATCAGAATTTCGCATAATATTGTATTTTAAGCAAGTTTCCTTGCATTTTGTTTCGTACGAGAAATCATCGAATTTAGCAATATTTTGACGTTTATCATTCCCTTTTCCTTTATGTGATTTAATCAAAATATCATCGAATTAGGCAATATTTTGCCGTTTTTCCACGTTTTTGTGAATTTTCAGTTTATTAGTATTAATTCATTAAATATACAATAAAAATGATGCAAACACATAATTGATTAGATAGTAACCTTAAATACTTCATTTTCAATCATCTATTTGTTTCTCGTTAAAATACTGAGTAAAATATTGAAAAAGGGAGAAGTTCGGTTTTTATTGCATATATCGACGTTTCAGCCGGAATAGAGCGGTTTTGCGTGTACATCTTCCATCGGTAATATAAACGGAAAATCAGGAACATTTTAGTTAATTCTAATGAAAACACATTGATTTTTATAATTTGTATTTGAAACAACATTGTCATATGTCTTTTCATGGATCTAAATAGTACGAAACCTCGCTTTATGATTCGAAGTTAAAATCCTCAAATTTGGTATAATCGTGACTTTTTTCACGTTTTTCATGTAGTTTGATTTTACGTAAATATATTCATTTTACCAATATTTCGATACTATTTCACGTAGTATCACGATATATGATTTGGCCTTCAAATCTCAGAATTTCGCATAATATTGCATTTTAAGCAAGTTTTCTTGCATTTTCTTTCGTACGAGAAATCATCGAATTTAGCAATATTTTGACGTTTGTCATTCCCTTTTCCTTTATGTGATTTAATCAAAATATCATTGAATTAGGCAATATTTTGCCGTTTTTCCACGTTTTTGTGAATTTTCAGTTTATTAGTATTAACTCAATAAATATACAATAAAAATGATGCAAACACATAATTGATTAGATTGTAACCTTAAATACTTCATTTTCAATCATCTATTTGTTTCTCTTTAAAATTCTGATTAAGATATTGAAAAGAGGAGAAGTTCTATTTTTATTGCATATATCGACGTTTCAGCCGGATTAGAGCGGTTTTACGTGGACATCTTCCATCGGTAATATAAACGGAAAATCAGGAACATTTTAGTTAATTCTAATGAAAACACATTGATTTTTATAATTTGTATTGGAAACAACATTGTCAAATGTCTTTTCATGGATCTAAATAGTACGAAACCTCGCTTTATGATTCGAAGTTAAAATCCTCAAATTTGGTATAATCGTGACTTTTTTCACGTTTTTCATGTAGTTTGATTTTACGTAAATATATTCATTTTACCAATATTTCGATACTATTTCACGTAGTATCACGATATGTGATTTGGCCTTCAAATCTCAGAATTTCGCATAATATTGCATTTTAAGCAAGTTTTCTTGCATTTTGTTTCGCACGAGAAATCATCGAATTTAGCAATATTTTGACGTTTATCATTCCCTTTTCCTTTATGTGATTTAATCAAAATATCATTGAATTAGGCAATATTTTGCCGTTTTTCCACGTTTTTGTGAATTTTCAGTTTATTAGTATTAACTCAATAAATATACAATAAAAATGATGCAAACACATAATTGATTAGATTGTAACCTTAAATACTTCATTTTCAATCATCTATTTGTTTCTCTTTAAAATTCTGATTAAGATATTGAAAAGAGGAGAAGTTCTATTTTTATTGCATATATCGACGTTTCAGCCGTATTAGAGCGGTTTTACGTGGACATCTTCCATCGGTAATATAAACGGAAAATCAGGAACATTTTAGTTAATTCTAATGAAAACACATTGATTTTTATAATTTGTATTGGAAACAACATTGTCAAATGTCTTTTCATGGATCTAAATAGTACGAAACCTCGCTTTATGATTCGAAGTTAAAATCCTCAAATTTGGTATAATCGTGACTTTTTTCACGTTTTTCATGTAGTTTGATATTACGTAAATATATTCATTTTTACCAATATTTCGATACTATTTCATGTAGTATCACGATAGGTGATTTGGCCTTCAAATATCAGAATTTCGCATAATATTGCATTTTAAGCAAGTTTCCTTGCATTTTGTTTCGTACGAGAAATCATCGAATTTAGCAATATTTTGACGTTTATCATTCCCTTTTCCTTTATGTGATTTAATCAAAATATCATTGAATTAGGCAATATTTTGCCGTTTTTCCACGTTTTTGTGAATTTTCAGTTTATTAGTATTAACTCAATAAATAAACAATAAAAATGATGCAAACACATAATTGATTAGATTGTAACCTTAAATACTTCATTTTCAATCATCTATTTGTTTCTCTTTAAAATTCTGATTAAGATATTGAAAAGAGGAGAAGTTCTATTTTTATTGCATATATCGACGTTTCAGCCGGATTAGAGCGGTTTTACGTGGACATCTTCCATCGGTAATATAAACGGAAAATCAGGAACATTTTAGTTAATTCTAATGAAAACACATTGATTTTTATAATTTGTATTGGAAACAACATTGTCAAATGTCTTTTCATGGATCTAAATAGTACGAAACCTCGCTTTATGATTCGAAGTTAAAATCCTCAAATTTGGTATAATCGTGACTTTTTCACGTTTTTCATGTAGTTTGATATTACGTAAATATATTCATTTTTACCAATATTTCGATACTATTTCATGTAGTATCACGATAGGTGATTTGGCCTTCAAATATCAGAATTTCGCATAATATTGCATTTTAAGCAAGTTTCCTTGCATTTTGTTTCGTACGAGAAATCATCGAATTTAGCAATATTTTGACGATTATCATTCCCTTTTCCTTTATGTGATTTAATCAAAATATCATTGAATTAGGCAATATTTTGCCGTTTTTCCACGTTTTTGTGAATTTTCAGTTTATTAGTATTAACTCAATAAATATACAATAAAAATGATGCAAACACATAATTGATTAGATTGTAACCTTAAATACTTCATTTTCAATCATCTATTTGTTTCTCTTTAAAATACTGATTAAGATATTGAAAAGAGGAGAAGTTCTATTTTTATTGCAAATATCGACGTTTCAGCCGGATTAGAGCGGTTTTACGTGGACATCTTCCATCGGTAATATAAACGGAAAATCAGGAACATTTTAGTTAATTCTAATGAAAACACATTGATTTTTATAATATGTATTGGAAACAACATTGTCAAATGTCTTTTCATGGATCTAAATAGTACGAAACCTCGCTTTATGATTCGAAGTTAAAATCCTCAAATTTGGTATAATCGTGACTTTTTTCACGTTTTTCATGTAGTTTGATATTACGTAAATATATTCATTTTTACCAATATTTCGATACTATTTCATGTAGTATCACGATAGGTGATTTGGCCTTCAAATATCAGAATTTCGCATAATATTGCATTTTAAGCAAGTTTCCTTGCATTTTGTTTCGTACGAGAAATCATCGAATTTAGCAATATTTTGACGTTTATCATTCCCTTTTCCTTTATGTGATTTAATCAAAAAATCATCGAATTAGGCAATATTTTGCCGTTTTCCACGTTTTTGTGAATTTTCAGTTTATTAGTATTAATTCATTAAATATACAATAAAAATAATGCAAACACATAATTGATTAGATAGTAACCTTAAATACTTCATTTTCAATCATCTATTTGTTTCTCGTTAAAATACTGAGTAAGATATTGAAAAAGGGAGAAGTTCGGTTTTTATTGCATATATCGACGTTTCAGCCGGAATAGAGCGGTTTTGCGTCTACATCTTCCAGCGGTAATATAAACGGAAAATCAGGAACATTTTAGTTAATTCTAATGAAAACACATTGATTTTTATAATTTGTATTGGAAACAACATTGTCATATGTCTTTTCATGGATCTAAATAGTACGAAACCTCGCTTTATGATTCGAAGTTAAAATCCTCAAATTTGGTATAATCGTGACTTTTTCACGTTTTTCATGTAGTTTGATATTACGTAAATATATTCATTTTTACCAATATTTCGATACTATTTCATGTAGTATCACGATATGTGATTTGGCCTTCAAATCTCAGAATTTCGCATAATATTGCATTTTAAGCAAGTTTTCTTGCATTTTGTTTCGTACGAGAAATCATCGAATTTAGCAATATTTTGACGTTTATCATTCCCTTTTCCTTTATGTGATTTAATCAAAATATCATCGAATTAGGCAATATTTTGCCGTTTTTCCACGTTTTTGTGAATTTTCAGTTTATTAGTATTAATTCATTAAATATACAATAAAAATGATGCAAACACATAATTGATTAGATAGTAACCTTAAATACTTCATTTTCAATCATCTATTTGTTTCTCGTTAAAATACTGAGTAAGATATTGAAAAAGGGAGAAGTTCGGTTTTTATTGCATATATCGACGTTTCAGCCGGAATAGAGCGGTTTTGCGTCTACATCTTCCAGCGGTAATATAAACGGAAAATCAGGAACATTTTAGTTAATTCTAATGAAAACACATTGATTTTTATAATTTGTATTTGAAACAACATTGTCATATGTCTTTTCATGGATCTAAATAGTACGAAACCTCGCTTTATGATTCGAAGTTAAAATCCTCAAATTTGGTATAATCGTGACTTTTTTCACGTTTTTCATGTAGTTTGATTTTACGTAAATATATTCATTTTACCAAAATTTCGATACTATTTCACGTAGTATCACGATATGTGATTTGGCCTTCAAATCTCAGAATTTCGCATAATATTGCATTTTAAGCAAGTTTTCTTGCATTTTGTTTCGCACGAGAAATCATCGAATTTAGCAATATTTTGACGTTTATCATTCCCTTTTCCTTTATGTGATTTAATCAAAATATCATTGAATTAGGCAATATTTTGCCGTTTTTCCACGTTTTTGTGAATTTTCAGTTTATTAGTATTAACTCAATAAATATACAATAAAAATGATGCAAACACATAATTGATTAGATTGTAACCTTAAATACTTCATTTTCAATCATCTATTTGTTTCTCTTTAAAATTCTGATTAAGATATTGAAAAGAGGAGAAGTTCTATTTTTATTGCATATATCGACGTTTCAGCCGGATTAGAGCGGTTTTACGTGGACATCTTCCATCGGTAATATAAACGGAAAATCAGGAACATTTTAGTTAATTCTAATGAAAACACATTGATTTTTATAATTTGTATTGGAAACAACATTGTCATATGTCTTTTCATGGATCTAAATAGTACGAAACCTCGCTTTATGATTCGAAGTTAAAATCCTCAAATTTGGTATAATCGTGACTTTTTCACGTTTTTCATGTAGTTTGATATTACGTAAATATATTCATTTTTACCAATATTTCGATACTATTTCATGTAGTATCACGATATGTGATTTGGCCTTCAAATCTCAGAATTTCGCATAATATTGCATTTTAAGCAAGTTTTCTTGCATTTTGTTTCGTACGAGAAATCATCGAATTTAGCAATATTTTGACGTTTATCATTCCCTTTTCCTTTATGTGATTTAATCAAAATATCATTGAATTAGGCAATATTTTGCCGTTTTTCCACGTTTTTGTGAATTTTCAGTTTATTAGTATTAACTCAATAAATATACAATAAAAATGATGCAAACACATAATTGATTAGATTGTAACCTTAAATACTTCATTTTCAATCATCTATTTGTTTCTCTTTAAAATTCTGATTAAGATATTGAAAAGAGGAGAAGGTCTATTTTTATTGCATATATCGACGTTTCAGCCGGATTAGAGCGGTTTTACGTGTACATCTTCCATCGGTAATATGAACGGAAAATCAGGAACATTTCAGTTAATTCTAATGAAAACACATTGATTTTTATAATTTGTATTGGAAACAACATTGTCATATGTCTTTTCATGGATCTAAATAGTACGAAACCTCGCTTTATGATTCGAAGATAAAATCCTCAAATTTGGTATAATCGTGACTTTTTTCACGTTTTTCATGTAGTCTGATATTACGTAAATATATTCATTTTTACTAATATTTCGATACTATTTCATGTAGTATCACGATATGTGATTTGGCCTTCAAATCTCAGAATTTCGCATAATATTGCATTTTAAGCAAGTTTTCTTGCATTTTGTTTCGTACGAGAAATCATCGAATTTAGCAATATTTTGACTTTTATCATTCCCTTTTCCTTTATGTGATTTAATCAAAATATCATCGAATTAGGCAATATTTTGCCGTTTTTCCACGTGTTTGTGAATTTTCAGTTTATTAGTATTAACTCAATAAATATACAATAAAAATGATGCAAACCTATAATTGATTAGATTATAACCTTAAATACTTCATTTTCAATCATCTATTTGTTTCTCTTTAAAATACTGATTAAGATATTGAAATGGGGAGAAGTTCTGTTTTTATTGCTGTTACGGACCCGGATTCAGCGTCCGAGCCTGGAGCAGTGACAAACACGCCATCTGTGGGTCAGCTCCCGAAACCCCCGCCAAACGAACGACGACACCTAGTGAGGACAGCGTGTACTGGCCTCGAGGACCAGTTTCCAGTCTGGTTCAGCACTCAACACCGCCGCTCCTGACCTCTGGTGAGGTGGTGCTCCGACGACAGCGCCATCTATGGACTGGATGCGTCAGGTGTTAGTATCTGAGCCTGTGAGTGTGGTGTATTAGTGTCCCAGTTATTGATGACGTGTCTGCTTACAGAGCCGACCTGGGACCACTGTGTTGAAGGCGGAGTCAGTCTACCCGAGGCAGCCAGTCTCCATACAGTGAAGTTTGCTGCAGCTGTTGTGACGTCGTCCCCCCGGAAGAACACTGTGGTGTGTTAAGCCTGCCAGTGGAGTGGCAGTGGAAGGATTTACCCGGGACCGACAGTTGGAGACGATAATCCACTGGGGTATTGAGGACAGGAGGGTGATTGGTGATATCACACGAGACTCCTGTCTGGGGCGTACCCCTTATATCGTTCGTGGAGTGGCCGTACCAGCCTTGTTGGCTCAGTACCTGCCAGCAGACCTGCTGGACGTGTGGTTGACGGCCTCCACGACGGTGCCCCCAGTGGACCTGTGTTGTGGCTGACCTGTGGCCAGGGTAGACTCGGTGTTCTCAGAGGACACGTCTTGAGGCCACGAAGAAAGCACCGCGGACTCAGCACCTAGCTTCGAGGATCCATAGTCTCCAGCAGAAGACTACAGTGTTGATCCCCTTTTGTAAAGTGTTAATACCCCTCCCCCTTGTGTACGTTTTACTATTATATATATTTATGGTGATGGTTATATTATATTATATTAAGTTCTTACCTTCCTTTCCCTACTCCCTTTTAAGTTACTTGCGTCACGGATCGCATCCCCTTGATAGCCTCTACTGGCTTGGGGCCGGATATACATCTTCCTCTAACTACATCAGAGTAAGAACCCCGTTGCGTCCCGAGAGGGCCGTAACATAATTGGCATCCCCAGCGGGATCCGTCCCCTTGTTAAGTATGTTTGACTGGGGTGGTGAAGTGGCGTAATCCCTGAAAATAATTCCCCCTGTGTGACGATTGTGACGTTATACGTCCTGTGCGGTGCTCAGTGACTAAGTGCGATATTGTGCAGTGCGGTGCTCGCTGTGATTAAGCGATTAAGTGCAATATTGACTAGTGCGGTGCTCAGTGATTCAGTGCAATATTGTAGAGCGAAGTGTTCGCTTGGATTCAGTGCAATATTGGGTAGTGCGGTGCCCGAAGTGATTACGTGCAATATTGGCAAGTGCAGTGTTTGGTGCGATAAAGTGCAATATTGGCGTAGAACAGTGCTCGGTGTGTTAAGTGCTAACGTGTAAGCAGTGTGTTAAGTGCAAAGTGTTCCATCTGTGACAATGGCAGACAAAGCTACCATCGATGATCTGGACGATGTTCAGGCTTTTCTGAACAGAGTGGACTGTCTTGCCAGATTAAAGTATCTGAGCAAACCGGAACTTGTACTAGTGAGCGCCTACCTGGAGATCAAGATCCGTGCCAGTGATTCCCGTGTGGAGATCTTGTCCAAGGTTCACCGGCACCTGAAGGCAGAAGAGAAACAGGAAGGAGAGACTCCTAGTACAAGGGAAGGTGAGGAACTAGCTTCCACGGAAAAGGAAGATAAGGGCAGCGACGTTGACAGTGATGCAGGTGAGCTTAATATCGGCTTCCTAACTGTCAAGATGCGTGCCTTGGAAATTAGAGAAATTGAATGGAAGAAATTAGAATTGGAACGAGAGAGACAAGATAAAGAATTAGAGATGAGACGTTTAGAATTAGAAGACCGGAAGGCAGAAAGAGAAAGAGAAGAGAAACGAGAAAGAGAGAGAGAAGAACGAGAAAGAGAGAGAGAAGAACGAGAAAGAGAAGAAAAAGAAAGACAGAGACAACATGAACTAGAATTATTACGATTAGGCGCTGGACAGAGACAAGCTGGAGTAAGCGGTTTCGATCCGGTAAGGAATATCAAAATGGTCCCCAAATTCAACGAGAGAAGTTTCGAAGTTCTTCGCAGCCTTCGAGAAAGTCGCTGCCTCTTTGGAGTGGCCAAGGGAGAATTGGGCCATCATGATACAGTCAGTTTTGACTGGGAAGGCCCAAATTGCCTACTCTACGTTATCCCTTGACGACTCCGGCGATTACGATATGGTGAAGAAAGTGGTGCTCATGGCGTACCAATTGGTACCTGAGGCATATAGGCAAAAGTTCAGAAACCTGAAGAAGACCTCAGAGCACACTTTCACCGAATTCGCCACCATCAAGGAGCGACTTTTTCAAGAATGGTGTGCATCTCGGAAGGTGGAGACCAAGGAAGACCTCGAGCAGCTGATTCTGCTCGAGGACTTCAAGGATTGTTTGTCTGTAGACCTGAAGACGTACTTAGAGGAACAGCAGGTAGAGACCTTGAGTGCAGCAGCCACCATGGCTGAAGAGTACATCCTGACTCATAGGCCGTCTGCTAAGTACGTCCCAAGGAATTACCAGCGCCGGTTCGACAGACCTCATGATGAAGAAGAAAGACCCGTCCCACGAAGCGCTAAGAAGACGCCCCCAAGTAGCCCCCGAAGAACAAGTCCTAGCAGTCCGAAACACCGGAGCCCGAGGAGGAATATGGTGTGCTGGACTTGTGGGCAGAAAGGGCATATAGCTGCTAGGTGCCGAGGCAGAAGAGGTGGCAGCGCACGAAGGGAGGTGATGTTGATGAGCTGTGTTACATCACCAGTAGGAAACCAGTCTACGACGACGCAGGAAGGACCAAGTTTGTTGGCCCCTCACACTTCAACCGGGTATGTAACGAGTGATCATACTGGTAGATCAATTGTAGTGCTCAGAGATAGTGGAGCAGCCCAGTCCCTGATCGTGAAGAGCTCGTTACCCGAGGGAGTAAGTGTGGATGGGAGACCAGAGGTTATCCTGGTTGGGTTTCCGAGAACGCAGTATATCGCCCCCTTAGTGCCAGTACATCTCGACTCGCCTTACTTCAGCGGCACCTGTGAGTTGGCAGTAGTCGATACCCTCCCTGTGGCTGGGATTGACGTGGTACTAGCCAACGACCTGGTGACCGATTGGAGCACCAATCATCCCAAGAAAGCGGACGAGTCTGCCAGAACATCAAAGTCTGAGGTGTCTACAGGCAATGGTAATGTCCAGGTAAAGACAGACCCGGATGTAACTGTCTAATTTGTCCTCTCACCCGCAGATCGACAGTTATCTAGCAGTGTCTCCTGATTCTTCTCTCGACAAGGAACATGAGGTTACGATGGCAGAAGTACCTGAGCTAGAAGAGAGGCCTTGTGTGCAGACACCCACGGATACCAACGAGTCTGGAGCGAAGGCTGAGGTGTGCTTGCGGTATGGCAAGTTACAGCGTGTAGTGGACCAGCCAGAGATTCCCCAGACGTCAGAGGTATGTGAGGTGTGTTCAAAAGGTCTAGTGCCCTCTTTGGTCCAAACCAGGCTAGTGGATATAGCCGGTTATGGACATGACAGGCTCAGGAAGCTTATTCCTCAGGTAACCAAATGTTTCTTAGCGGTATTTTTGATTCTCGTATGTGTTCTCAGTGAGGATCAGTGGACGACCCGAAGAATGATGGCTCCCATGAACATCGTGAAGAGGTCCCAGGGTTTGGCGATTTGTACTGCAGGTGTTGCAGTTGAAGAAGGGACCTGGAAGGTGATGGTTGATAAAGGAGGTACGCGAAATGATAATATGAGTGACTGTTTCCGACAGGTTGACACCCCCCGCGTGACTGCTGAGCCTCAATGCAGCGTTATGTGGAACGTTGGTCGACCTGACGGTGGCAGAGCGAATGCCACCTGCGACGTACGAACAGCCCCGTTGGGACTAGGTGTGGACCTAGTAGAGTATGCTGTAAGTACTGTTTTACCCGCTGTCGCTATCACTCTGAATTATCAGACCCCTGTATTCCAGGTTCCTGTCTCCCTGAAGGACCATCGGACCGGCACCAGAAATGCCGTCTGTGGACAGCCATCATCGGTGCCACGACATAGGGAAGTGTCGAGTCACCCCAGATCGTGTCAAAACCAATCCGTACTAGAGAGGTGTGAGATGATGCCCCTGCATGACATCGCAGTGGAGAGGTGGACGATTATATCAGGCAGATCATTGCCTTCTATCTACAAGTTCCCTTTGTGCCGGGGTTCCTCAGTACAGTTCTGTAGACGTGACAGCCTCGACATCCCAGATTATAAAGCATGTGTGTCCATTTGGAGTTGTGTCGTCGTACTAATTTGGTTTGTGTTTCTTTTTATAGAACCCCAAACCAAATTCTTTTTGGTGGGGAGGTGTTACGGACCCGGATTCAGCGTCCGAGCCTGGAGCAGTGACAAACACGCCATCTGTGGGTCAGCTCCCGAAACCCCCGCCAAACGAACGACGACACCTAGTGAGGACAGCGTGTACTGGCCTCGAGGACCAGTTTCCAGTCTGGTTCAGCACTCAACACCGCCGCTCCTGACCTCTGGTGAGGTGGTGCTCCGACGACAGCGCCATCTATGGACTGGATGCGTCAGGTGTTAGTATCTGAGCCTGTGAGTGTGGTGTATTAGTGTCCCAGTTATTGATGACGTGTCTGCTTACAGAGCCGACCTGGGACCACTGTGTTGAAGGTGGAGTCAGTCTACCCGAGGCAGCCAGTCTCCATACAGTGAAGTTTGCTGCAGCTGTTGTGACGTCGTCCCCCCGGAAGAACACTGTGGTGTGTTAAGCCTGCCAGTGGAGTGGCAGTGGAAGGATTTACCCGGGACCGACAGTTGGAGACGATAATCCACTGGGGTATTGAGGACAGGAGGGTGATTGGTGATATCACACGAGACTCCTGTCTGGGGCGTACCCCTTATATCGTTCGTGGAGTGGCCGTACCAGCCTTGTTGGCTCAGTACCTGCCAGCAGACCTGCTGGACGTGTGGTTGACGGCCTCCACGACGGTGCCCCCAGTGGACCTGTGTTGTGGCTGACCTGTGGCCAGGGTAGACTCGGTGTTCTCAGAGGACACGTCTTGAGGCCACGAAGAAAGCACCGCGGACTCAGCACCTAGCTTCGAGGATCCATAGTCTCCAGCAGAAGACTACAGTGTTGATCCCCTTTTGTAAAGTGTTAATACCCCTCCCCCTTGTGTACGTTTTACTATTATATATATTTATGGTGATGGTTATATTATATTATATTAAGTTCTTACCTTTCTTTCCCTACTCCCTTTTAAGTTACTTGCGTCACGGATCGCATCCCTTGATAGCCTCTACTGGCTTGGGGCCGGATATACATCTTCCTCTAACTACATCAGAGTAAGAACCCCGTTGCGTCCCGAGAGGGCCGTAACAATTGCATATATCGACGTTTCAGCCGGAATAGAGCGGTTTTGCGTGTACATCTTCCATCGGTAATATAAACGGAAAATCAGGAACATTTTAGTTAATTCTAATGAAAACACATTGATTTTTATAATTTGTATTGGAAACAACATTGTCATATGTCTTTTCATGGATCTAAATAGTACGAAACCTCGCTTTATGATTCGAAGTTAAAATCCTCAAATTTGGTATAATGACTTTTTTCACGTTTTTCATGTAGTTTGATATTACGTAAATATATTCATTTTTACCAATATTTCGATACTATTTCATGTAGTATCACGATATGTGATTTGGCCTTCAAATCTCAGAATTTCGCATAATATTGCATTTTAAGCAAGTTTTCTTACATTTTGTTTCGTACGAGAAATCATCGAATTTAGCAATATTTTGACGTTTATCATTCCCTTTTCCTTTATGTGATTTAATCAAAATATCATCGAATTAGGCAATATTTTGCCGTTTTTCCACGTTTTTGTGAATTTTCAGTTTATTAGTATTAATTCATTAAATATACAATAAAAATGATGCAAACACATAATTGATTAGATAGTAACCTTAAATACTTCATTTTCAATCATCTATTTGTTTCTCGTTAAAATACTGAGTAAGATATTGAAAAAGGGAGAAGTTCGGTTTTTATTGCATATATCGACGTTTCAGCCGGATTAGAGCGGTTTTACGTGTACATCTTCCATCGGTAATATGAACGGAAAATCAGGAACATTTCAGTTAATTCTAATGAAAACACATTGATTTTTATCATTTGTATTAGAAACAACATTGTCATATGTCTTTTCTTGGATCTAAATAATACGAAACCTTGCATTATGATTCGAAGTTAAAATCCTCAAATTTGGTATAAACGTGACTTTTTTCACGTTTTTCATGTAGTCTGATATTACGTAAATATATTCATTTTACCAATATTTCGATACTATTTCATGTAGTATCACGATATGTGATTTGGCCTTCAAATCTCAGAATTTCGCATAATATTGCATTTTAAGCAAGTTTTCTTGCATTTTGTTTCGTTCGAGAAATCTTTGAATTTAGCAATATTTTGACGTTTATCATTCCCTTTTCCTTTATGTGATTTAATCAAAATATCATCGAATTAGGCAATATTTTGCCGTTTTTCCACGTTTTTGTAAAATTTCAGTTTATTAGTATTAACTCGATAAATATACAATAAAAATGATGCAAACACATAATTGATTAGATTGTAACCTTAAATACTTCATTTTCAATCATCTATTTGTTTCTCTTTAAAATACTGATTAAGATATTGAAAAGGGGGGAAGATCTGTTTTTATTGCATATATCGACGTTTCAGCCGGATTAGAGCGGTTTTACGTGGACATCTTCCATCGGTAATATAAACGGAAAATCAGGAACATTTTAGTTAATTCTAATGAAAACACATTGATTTTTATAATTTGTATTGGAAACAACATTGTCATATGTCTTTTCATGGATCTAAATAGTACGAAACCTCGCTTTATGATTCGAAGTTAAAATCCTCAAATTTGGTATAATAGTGACTTTTTTCACGTTTTTCATGTAGTTTGATATTACGTAAATATATTCATTTTTACCAATATTTCGATCCTATTTCATGTAGTATCACGATATGTGATTTGGCCTTCAAATCTCAGAATTTCGCATAATATTGCATTTTAAGCAAGTTTTCTTGCATTTTGTTTCGTACGAGAAATCATCGAATTTAGCAATATTTTGACGTTTATCATTCCGTTTTCCTTTATGTGATTTAACCAAAATATCATCGAATTAGGCAATATTTTGCCGTTTTTCCACGTTTTTGTGAATTTTCAGTTTATTAGTATTAACTCAATAAATATACAATAAAAATGATGCAAACACATAATTGATTAGATTATAACCTTAAATACTTCATTTTCAATTATCTATTTGTTTCTCTTTAAAATACTGATTAAGATATTGAAAAGGGGAGAAGTTCTGTTTTTATTGCATATATCGACGTTTCAGCCGGATTAGAGCGGTTTTACGTGGACATCTTCCATCGGTAATATAAACGGAAAATCAGGAACATTTTAGTTAATTCTAATGAAAACACATTGATTTTTATAATTTGTATTGGAAACAACATTGTCATATGTCTTTTCATGGATCTAAATAGTACGAAACCTCGCTTTATGATTCGAAGTTAAAATCCTCAAATTTGGTATAATAGTGACTTTTTTCACGTTTTTCATGTAGTTTGATATTACGTAAATATATTCATTTTTACCAATATTTCGATATTATTTCATGTAGTATCACGATATGTGATTTGGCCTTCAAATCTCAGAATTTCGCATAATATTGCATTTTAAGCAAGTTTTCTTACATTTTGTTTCGTACGAGAAATCATCGAATTTAGCAATATTTTGACGTTTATCATTCCCTTTTCCTTTATGTGATTTAATCAAAATATCATCGAATTAGGCAATATTTTGCCGTTTTTCCACGTTTTTGTGAATTTTCAGTTTATTAGTATTAATTCATTAAATATACAATAAAAATGATGCAAACACATAATTGATTAGATAGTAACCTTAAATACTTCATTTTCAATCATCTATTTGTTTCTCGTTAAAATACTGAGTAAGATATTGAAAAAGGGAGAAGTTCGGTTTTTATTGCATATATCGACGTTTCAGCCGGATTAGAGCGGTTTTACGTGTACATCTTCCATCGGTAATATGAACGGAAAATCAGGAACATTTCAGTTAATTCTAATGAAAACACATTGATTTTTATCATTTGTATTAGAAACAACATTGTCATATGTCTTTTCTTGGATCTAAATAATACGAAACCTTGCATTATGATTCGAAGTTAAAATCCTCAAATTTGGTATAAACGTGACTTTTTTCACGTTTTTCATGTAGTCTGATATTACGTAAATATATTCATTTTACCAATATTTCGATACTATTTCATGTAGTATCACGATATGTGATTTGGCCTTCAAATCTCAGAATTTCGCATAATATTGCATTTTAAGCAAGTTTTCTTGCATTTTGTTTCGTTCGAGAAATCTTTGAATTTAGCAATATTTTGACGTTTATCATTCCCTTTTCCTTTATGTGATTTAATCAAAATATCATCGAATTAGGCAATATTTTGCCGTTTTTCCACGTTTTTGTAAAATTTCAGTTTATTAGTATTAACTCAATAAATATACAATAAAAATGATGCAAACACATAATTGATTAGATTGTAACCTTAAATACTTCATTTTCAATCATCTATTTGTTTCTCTTTAAAATACTGATTAAGATATTGAAAAGGGGGGAAGATCTGTTTTTATTGCATATATCGACGTTTCAGCCGGATTAGAGCGGTTTTACGTGGACATCTTCCATCGGTAATATAAACGGAAAATCAGGAACATTTTAGTTAATTCTAATGAAAACACATTGATTTTTATAATTTGTATTGGAAACAACATTGTCATATGTCTTTTCATGGATCTAAATAGTACGAAACCTCGCTTTATGATTCGAAGTTAAAATCCTCAAATTTGGTATAATAGTGACTTTTTTCACGTTTTTCATGTAGTTTGATATTACGTAAATATATTCATTTTTACCAATATTTCGATCCTATTTCATGTAGTATCACGATATGTGATTTGGCCTTCAAATCTCAGAATTTCGCATAATATTGCATTTTAAGCAAGTTTTCTTGCATTTTGTTTCGTACGAGAAATCATCGAATTTAGCAATATTTTGACGTTTATCATTCCGTTTTCCTTTATGTGATTTAACCAAAATATCATCGAATTAGGCAATATTTTGCCGTTTTTCCACGTTTTTGTGAATTTTCAGTTGTTTAGTATTAACTCAATAAATATACAATAAAAATGATGCAAACACATAATTGATTAGATTATAACCTTAAATACTTCATTTTCAATTATCTATTTGTTTCTCTTTAAAATACTGATTAAGATATTGAAAAGGGGAGAAGTTCTGTTTTTATTGCATATATCGACGTTTCAGCCGGATTAGAGCGGTTTTACGTGGACATCTTCCATCGGTAATATAAACGGAAAATCAGGAACATTTTAGTTAATTCTAATGAAAACACATTGATTTTTATAATTTGTATTGGAAACAACATTGTCATATGTCTTTTCATGGATCTAAATAGTACGAAACCTCGCTTTATGATTCGAAGTTAAAATCCTCAAATTTGGTATAATAGTGACTTTTTTCACGTTTTTCATGTAGTTTGATATTACGTAAATATATTCATTTTTACCAATATTTCGATATTATTTCATGTAGTATCACGATATGTGATTTGGCCTTCAAATCTCAGAATTTCGCATAATATTGCATTTTAAGCAAGTTTTCTTACATTTTGTTTCGTACGAGAAATCATCGAATTTAGCAATATTTTGACGTTTATCATTCCCTTTTCCTTTATGTGATTTAATCAAAATATCATCGAATTAGGCAATATTTTGCCGTTTTTCCACGTTTTTGTGAATTTTCAGTTTATTAGTATTAACTCAATAAATATACAATAAAAATAATGCAAACACATAATTGATTAGATAGTAACCTTAAATACTTCATTTTCAATCATCTATTTGTTTCTCGTTAAAATTCTGAGTAGGATATTGAAAAGGGGAGAAGTTCTGTTTTTATTGCATATATCGACGTTTCAGCCGGATTAGAGCGGTTTTACGTGTACATCTTCCATCGGTAATATGAACGGAAAATCAGGAACATTTCAGTTAATTCTAATGAAAACACATTGATTTTTATAATTTGTATTGGAAACAACATTGTCATATGTCTTTTCATGGATCTAAATAGTACGAAACCTCGCTTTATGATTCGAAGTTAAAATCCTCAAATTTGGTATAATAGTGACTTTTTTCACGTTTTTCATGTAGTTTGATATTACGTAAATATATTCATTTTTACCAATATTTCGATCCTATTTCATGTAGTATCACGATATGTGATTTGGCCTTCAAATCTCAGAATTTCGCATAATATTGCATTTTAAGCAAGTTTTCTTGCATTTTGTTTCGTACGAGAAATCATCGAATTTAGCAATATTTTGACGTTTATCATTCCCTTTTCCTTTATGTGATTCAATCAAAATATCATCGAATTAGGCAATATTTTGCCGTTTTTCCACGTTTTTGAGAATTTTCAGTTTATTAGTATTAACTCAATAAATATACAATAAAAATGATGCAAACACATAATTGATTAGATTATAACCTTAAATACTTCATTTTCAATTATCTATTTGTTTCTCTTTAAAATACTGATTAAGATATTGAAAAGGGGAGAAGTTCTGTTTTTATTGCATATATCGACGTTTCAGCCGGATTAGAGCGGTTTTACGTGGACATCTTCCATCGGTAAAATAAACGGAAAATCAGGAACATTTTAGTTAATTCTAATGAAAACACATTGATTTTTATAATTTGTATTGGAAACAACATTGTCATATGTCTTTTCATGGATCTAAATAGTACGAAACCTCGCTTTATGATTCGAAGTTAAAATCCTCAAATTTGGTATAATAGTGACTTTTTTCACGTTTTTCATGTAGTTTGATATTACGTAAATATATTCATTTTTACCAATATTTCGATACTATTTCATGTAGTATCACGATATGTGATTTGGCCTTCAAATCTCAGAATTTTGCATAATATTGCATTTTAAGCAAGTTTTCTTACATTTTGTTTCGTACGAGAAATCATCGAATTTAGCAATATTTTGACGTTTATCATTCCCTTTTCCTTTATGTGATTTAATCAAAATATCATCGAATTAGGCAATATTTTGCCGTTTTTCCACGTTTTTGTGAATTTTCAGTTTATTAGTATTAACTCAATAAATATACAATAAAAAGAATGCAAACACATAATTGATTAGATAGTAACCTTAAATACTTCATTTTCAATCATCTATTTGTTTCTCGTTAAAATTCTGAGTAGGATATTGAAAAGGGGAGAAGTTCTGTTTTTATTGCATATATCGACGTTTCAGCCGGATTAGAGCGGTTTTACGTGTACATCTTCCATCGGTAATATGAACGGAAAATCAGGAACATTTCAGTTAATTCTAATGAAAACACATTGATTTTTATAATTTGTATTGGAAACAACATTGTCATATATCTTTTCATGGATCTAAATAGTACGAAACCTCGCTTTATGATTCGAAGTTAAAAACCTCAAATTAGGTATAATAGTGACTTTTTTCACGTTTTTCATGTAGTTTGATATTACGTAAATATATTCATTTTTACCAATATTTCGATCCTATTTCATGTAGTATCACGATATGTGATTTGGCCTTCAAATCTCAGAATTTCGCATAATATTGCATTTTAAGCAAGTTTTCTTGCATTTTGTTTCGTACGAGAAATCATCGAATTTAGCAATATTTTGACGTTTATCATTCCCTTTTCCTTTATGTGATTTAATCAAAATATCATCGAATTAGGCAATATTTTGCCGTTTTTCCACGTTTTTGTGAATTTTCAGTTTATTAGTATTAACTCAATAAATATACAATAAAAATGATGCAAACACATAATTGATTAGATTATAACCTTAAATACTTCATTTTCAATTATCTATTTGTTTCTCTTTAAAATACTGATTAAGATATTGAAAAGGGGTGAAGTTCTGTTTTTATTGCATATATCGACGTTTCAGCCGGATTAGAGCGGTTTTACGTGGACATCTTCCATCGGTAATATAAACGGAAAATCAGGAACATTTTAGTTAATTCTAATGAAAACACATTGATTTTTATAATTTGTATTAGAAACAACATTGTCATATGTCTTTTCATGGATCTAAATAGTACGAAACCTCGCTTTATGATTCGAAGTTAAAAACCTCAAATTAGGTATAATAGTGACTTTTTTCACGTTTTTCATGTAGTTTGATATTACGTAAATATATTCATTTTTACCAATATTTCGATCCTATTTCATGTAGTATCACGATATGTGATTTGGCCTTCAAATCTCAGAATTTCGCATAATATTGCATTTTAAGCAAGTTTTCTTGCATTTTGTTTCGTACGAGAAATCATCGAATTTAGCAATATTTTGACGTTTATCATTCCCTTTTCCTTTATGTGATTCAATCAAAATATCATCGAATTAGGCAATATTTTGCCGTTTTTCCACGTTTTTGAGAATTTTCAGTTTATTAGTATTAACTCAATAAATATACAATAAAAATGATGCAAACACATAATTGATTAGATTATAACCTTAAATACTTCATTTTCAATTATCTATTTGTTTCTCTTTAAAATACTGATTAAGATATTGAAAAGGGGAGAAGTTCTGTTTTTATTGCATATATCGACGTTTCAGCCGGATTAGAGCGGTTTTACGTGGACATCTTCCATCGGTAAAATAAACGGAAAATCAGGAACATTTTAGTTAATTCTAATGAAAACACATTGATTTTTATAATTTGTATTGGAAACAACATTGTCATATGTCTTTTCATGGATCTAAATAGTACGAAACCTCGCTTTATGATTCGAAGTTAAAATCCTCAAATTTGGTATAATAGTGACTTTTTTCACGTTTTTCATGTAGTTTGATATTACGTAAATATATTCATTTTTACCAATATTTCGATACTATTTCATGTAGTATCACGATATGTGATTTGGCCTTCAAATCTCAGAATTTTGCATAATATTGCATTTTAAGCAAGTTTTCTTACATTTTGTTTCGTACGAGAAATCATCGAATTTAGCAATATTTTGACGTTTATCATTCCCTTTTCCTTTATGTGATTTAATCAAAATATCATCGAATTAGGCAATATTTTGCCGTTTTTCCACGTTTTTGTGAATTTTCAGTTTATTAGTATTAACTCAATAAATATACAATAAAAAGAATGCAAACACATAATTGATTAGATAGTAACCTTAAATACTTCATTTTCAATCATCTATTTGTTTCTCGTTAAAATTCTGAGTAGGATATTGAAAAGGGGAGAAGTTCTGTTTTTATTGCATATATCGACGTTTCAGCCGGATTAGAGCGGTTTTACGTGTACATCTTCCATCGGTAATATGAACGGAAAATCAGGAACATTTCAGTTAATTCTAATGAAAACACATTGATTTTTATAATTTGTATTGGAAACAACATTGTCATATGTCTTTTCATGGATCTAAATAGTACGAAACCTCGCTTTATGATTCGAAGTTAAAAACCTCAAATTAGGTATAATAGTGACTTTTTTCACGTTTTTCATGTAGTTTGATATTACGTAAATATATTCATTTTTACCAATATTTCGATCCTATTTCATGTAGTATCACGATATGTGATTTGGCCTTCAAATCTCAGAATTTCGCATAATATTGCATTTTAAGCAAGTTTTCTTGCATTTTGTTTCGTACGAGAAATCATCGAATTTAGCAATATTTTGACGTTTATCATTCCCTTTTCCTTTATGTGATTTAATCAAAATATCATCGAATTAGGCAATATTTTGCCGTTTTTCCACGTTTTTGTGAATTTTCAGTTTATTAGTATTAACTCAATAAATATACAATAAAAATGATGCAAACACATAATTGATTAGATTATAACCTTAAATACTTCATTTTCAATTATCTATTTGTTTCTCTTTAAAATACTGATTAAGATATTGAAAAGGGGTGAAGTTCTGTTTTTATTGCATATATCGACGTTTCAGCCGGATTAGAGCGGTTTTACGTGGACATCTTCCATCGGTAATATAAACGGAAAATCAGGAACATTTTAGTTAATTCTAATGAAAACACATTGATTTTTATAATTTGTATTGGAAACAACATTGTCATATGTCTTTTCATGGATCTAAATAGTACGAAACCTCGCTTTATGATTCGAAGTTAAAATCCTCAAATTTGGTATAATAGTGACTTTTTTCACGTTTTTCATGTAGTTTGATATTACGTAAATATATTCATTTTTACCAATATTTCGATACTATTTCATGTAGTATCACGATATGTGATTTGGCCTTCAAATCTCAGAATTTCGCATAATATTGCATTTTAAGCAAGTTTTCTTACATTTTGTTTCGTACGAGAAATCATCGAATTTAGCAATATTTTGACGTTTATCATTCCCTTTTCCTTTATGTGATTTAATCAAAATATCATCGAATTAGGCAATATTTTGCCGTTTTTCCACGTTTTTGTGAATTTTCAGTTTATTAGTATTAACTCAATAAATATACAATAAAAATAATGCAAACACATAATTGATTAGATAGTAACCTTAAATACTTCATTTTCAATCATCTATTTGTTTCTCGTTAAAATTCTGAGTAGGATATTGAAAAGGGGAGAAGTTCTGTTTTTATTGCATATATCGACGTTTCAGCCGGATTAGAGCGGTTTTACGTGTACATCTTCCATCGGTAATATGAACGGAAAATCAGGAACATTTCAGTTAATTCTAATGAAAACACATTGATTTTTATAATTTGTATTGGAAACAACATTGTCATATGTCTTTTCATGGATCTAAATAGTACGAAACCTCGCTTTATGATTCGAAGTTAAAATCCTCAAATTTGGTATAATAGTGACTTTTTTCACGTTTTTCATGTAGTTTGATATTACGTAAATATATTCATTTTTACCAATATTTCGATCCTATTTCATGTAGTATCACGATATGTGATTTGGCCTTCAAATCTCAGAATTTCGCATAATATTGCATTTTAAGCAAGTTTTCTTGCATTTTGTTTCGTACGAGAAATCATCGAATTTAGCAATATTTTGACGTTTATCATTCCCTTTTCCTTTATGTGATTCAATCAAAATATCATCGAATTAGGCAATATTTTGCCGTTTTTCCACGTTTTTGAGAATTTTCAGTTTATTAGTATTAACTCAATAAATATACAATAAAAATGATGCAAACACATAATTGATTAGATTATAACCTTAAATACTTCATTTTCAATTATCTATTTGTTTCTCTTTAAAATACTGATTAAGATATTGAAAAGGGGAGAAGTTCTGTTTTTATTGCATATATCGACGTTTCAGCCGGATTAGAGCGGTTTTACGTGGACATCTTCCATCGGTAATATAAACGGAAAATCAGGAACATTTTAGTTAATTCTAATGAAAACACATTGATTTTTATAATTTGTATTGGAAACAACATTGTCATATGTCTTTTCATGGATCTAAATAGTACGAAACCTCGCTTTATGATTCGAAGTTAAAATCCTCAAATTTGGTATAATAGTGACTTTTTTCACGTTTTTCATGTAGTTTGATATTACGTAAATATATTCATTTTTACCAATATTTCGATACTTTTTCGTGTAGTATCACGATATGTGATTTGGCCTTCAAATCTCAGAATTTCGCATAATATTGCATTTTAAGCAAGTTTTCTTACATTTTGTTTCGTACGAGAAATCATCGAATTTAGCAATATTTTGACGTTTATCATTCCCTTTTCCTTTATGTGATTTAATCAAAATATCATCGAATTAGGCAATATTTTGCCGTTTTTCCACGTTTTTGTGAATTTTCAGTTTATTAGTATTAACTCAATAAATATACAATAAAAATGATGCAAACACATAATTGATTAGATTATAACCTTAAATACTTCATTTTCAATTATCTATTTGTTTCTCTTTAAAATACTGATTAAGATATTGAAAAGGGGAGAAGTTCTGTTTTTATTGCATATATCGACGTTTCAGCCGGATTAGAGCGGTTTTACGTGGACATCTTCCATCGGTAATATAAACGGAAAATCAGGAACATTTTAGTTAATTCTAATGAAAACACATTGATTTTTATAATTTGTATTGGAAACAACATTGTCATATGTCTTTTCATGGATCTAAATAGTACGAAACCTCGCTTTATGATTCGAAGTTAAAATCCTCAAATTTGGTATAATAGTGACTTTTTTCACGTTTTTCATGTAGTTTGATATTACGTAAATATATTCATTTTTTCCAATATTTCGATACTATTTCATGTAGTATCACGATATGTGATTTGGCCTTCAAATCTCAGAATTTCGCATAATATTGCATTTTAAGCAAGTTTTCTTACATTTTGTTTCGTACGAGAAATCATCGAATTTAGCAATATTTTGACGTTTATCATTCCCTTTTCCTTTATGTGATTTAATCAAAATATCATCGAATTAGGCAATATTTTGCCGTTTTTCCACGTTTTTGTGAATTTTCAGTTTATTAGTATTAACTCAATAAATATACAATAAAAATAATGCAAACACATAATTGATTAGATAGTAACCTTAAATACTTCATTTTCAATCATCTATTTGTTTCTCGTAAAAATTCTGAGTAGGATATTGAAAAGGGGAGAAGTTCTGTTTATATTGCATATATCGACGTTTCAGCCGGATTAGAGCGGTTTTACGTGTACATCTTCCATCGGTAATATGAACGGAAAATCAGGAACATTTCAGTTAATTCTAATGAAAACACATTGATTTTTATAATTTGTATTGGAAACAACATTGTCATATGTCTTTTCATGGATCTAAATAGTACGAAACCTCGCTTTATGATTCGAAGTTAAAATCCTCAAATTTGGTATAATAGTGACTTTTTTCACGTTTTTCATGTAGTTTGATATTACGTAAATATATTCATTTTTACCAATATTTCGATCCTATTTCATGTAGTATCACGATATGTGATTTGGCCTTCAAATCTCAGAATTTCGCATAATATTGCATTTTAAGCAAGTTTTCTTGCATTTTGTTTCGTACGAGAAATCATCGAATTTAGCAATATTTTGACGTTTATCATTCCCTTTTCCTTTATGTGATTCAATCAAAATATCATCGAATTAGGCAATATTTTGCCGTTTTTCCACGTTTTTGAGAATTTTCAGTTTATTAGTATTAACTCAATAAATATACAATAAAAATGATGCAAACACATAATTGATTAGATTATAACCTTAAATACTTCATTTTCAATTATCTATTTGTTTCTCTTTAAAATACTGATTAAGATATTGAAAAGGGGAGAAGTTCTGTTTTTATTGCATATATCGACGTTTCAGCCGGATTAGAGCGGTTTTACGTGGACATCTTCCATCGGTAATATAAACGGAAAATCAGGAACATTTTAGTTAATTCTAATGAAAACACATTGATTTTTATAATTTGTATTGGAAACAACATTGTCATATGTCTTTTCATGGATCTAAATAGTACGAAACCTCGCTTTATGATTCGAAGTTAAAATCCTCAAATTTGGTATAATAGTGACTTTTTTCACGTTTTTCATGTAGTTTGATATTACGTAAATATATTCATTTTTACCAATATTTCGATACTATTTCATGTAGTATCACGATATGTGATTTGGCCTTCAAATCTCAGAATTTCGCATAATATTGCATTTTAAGCAAGTTTTCTTACATTTTGTTTCGTACGAGAAATCATCGAATTTAGCAATATTTTGACGTTTATCATTCCCTTTTCCTTTATGTGATTTAATCAAAATATCATCGAATTAGGCAATATTTTGCCGTTTTTCCACGTTTTTGTGAATTTTCAGTTTATTAGTATTAACTCAATAAATATACAATAAAAATAATGCAAACACATAATTGATTAGATAGTAACCTTAAATACTTCATTTTCAATCATCTATTTGTTTCTCGTTAAAATTCTGAGTAGGATATTGAAAAGGGGAGAAGTTCTGTTTTTATTGCATATATCGACGTTTCAGCCGGATTAGAGCGGTTTTACGTGTACATCTTCCATCGGTAATATGAACGGAAAATCAGGAACATTTCAGTTAATTCTAATGAAAACACATTGATTTTTATAATTTGTATTGGAAACAACATTGTCATATGTCTTTTCATGGATCTAAATAGTACGAAACCTCGCTTTATGATTCGAAGTTAAAATCCTCAAATTTGGTATAATAGTGACTTTTTTCACGTTTTTCATGTAGTTTGATATTACGTAAATATATTCATTTTTACCAATATTTCGATCCTATTTCATGTAGTATCACGATATGTGATTTGGCCTTCAAATCTCAGAATTTCGCATAATATTGCATTTTAAGCAAGTTTTCTTGCATTTTGTTTCGTACGAGAAATCATCGAATTTAGCAATATTTTGACGTTTATCATTCCCTTTTCCTTTATGTGATTCAATCAAAATATCATCGAATTAGGCAATATTTTGCCGTTTTTCCACGTTTTTGAGAATTTTCAGTTTATTAGTATTAACTCAATAAATATACAATAAAAATGATGCAAACACATAATTGATTAGATTATAACCTTAAATACTTCATTTTCAATTATCTATTTGTTTCTCTTTAAAATACTGATTAAGATATTGAAAAGGGGAGAAGTTCTGTTTTTATTGCATATATCGACGTTTCAGCCGGATTAGAGCGGTTTCGTGGACATCTTCCATCGGTAATATAAACGGAAAATCAGGAACATTTTAGTTAATTCTAATGAAAACACATTGATTTTTATAATTTGTATTGGAAACAACATTGTCATATGTCTTTTCATGGATCTAAATAGTACGAAACCTCGCTTTATGATTCGAAGTTAAAATCCTCAAATTTGGTATAATAGTGACTTTTTTCACGTTTTTCATGTAGTTTGATATTACGTAAATATATTCATTTTTACCAATATTTCGATACTTTTTCATGTAGTATCACGATATGTGATTTGGCCTTCAAATCTCAGAATTTCGCATAATATTGCATTTTAAGCAAGTTTTCTTACATTTTGTTTCGTACGAGAAATCATCGAATTTAGCAATATTTTGACGTTTATCATTCCCTTTTCCTTTATGTGATTTAATCAAAATATCATCGAATTAGGCAATATTTTGCCGTTTTTCCACGTTTTTGTGAATTTTCAGTTTATTAGTATTAACTCAATAAATATACAATAAAAATAATGCAAACACATAATTGATTAGATAGTAACCTTAAATACTTCATTTTCAATCATCTATTTGTTTCTCGTTAAAATTCTGAGTAGGATATTGAAAAGGGGAGAAGTTCTGTTTTTATTGCATATATCGACGTTTCAGCCGGATTAGAGCGGTTTTACGTGTACATCTTCCATCGGTAATATGAACGGAAAATCAGGAACATTTCAGTTAATTCTAATGAAAACACATTGATTTTTATAATTTGTATTGGAAACAACATTGTCATATGTCTTTTCATGGATCTAAATAGTACGAAACCTCGCTTTATGATTCGAAGTTAAAAACCTCAAATTTGGTATAATAGTGACTTTTTTCACGTTTTTCATGTAGTTTGATATTACGTAAATATATTCATTTTTACCAATATTTCGATCCTATTTCATGTAGTATCACGATATGTGATTTGGCCTTCAAATCTCAGAATTTCGCATAATATTGCATTTTAAGCAAGTTTTCTTGCATTTTGTTTCGTACGAGAAATCATCGAATTTAGCAATATTTTGACGTTTATCATTCCCTTTTCCTTTATGTGATTTAATCAAAATATCATCGAATTAGGCAATATTTTGCCGTTTTTCCACGTTTTTGTGAATTTTCAGTTTATTAGTATTAACTCAATAAATATACAATAAAAATGATGCAAACACATAATTGATTAGATTATAACCTTAAATACTTCATTTTCAATTATCTATTTGTTTCTCTTTAAAATACTGATTAAGATATTGAAAAGGGGAGAAGTTCTGTTTTTATTGCATATATCGACGTTTCAGCCGGATTAGAGCGGTTTTACGTGGACATCTTCCATCGGTAATATAAACGGAAAATCAGGAACATTTTAGTTAATTCTAATGAAAACACATTGATTTTTATAATTTGTATTGGAAACAACATTGTCATATGTCTTTTCATGGATCTAAATAGTACGAAACCTCGCTTTATGATTCGAAGTTAAAATCCTCAAATTTGGTATAATAGTGACTTTTTTCACGTTTTTCATGTAGTTTGATATTACGTAAATATATTCATTTTTTCCAATATTTCGATACTATTTCATGTAGTATCACGATATGTGATTTGGCCTTCAAATCTCAGAATTTCGCATAATATTGCATTTTAAGCAAGTTTTCTTACATTTTGTTTCGTACGAGAAATCATCGAATTTAGCAATATTTTGACGTTTATCATTCCCTTTTCCTTTATGTGATTTAATCAAAATATCATCGAATTAGGCAATATTTTGCCGTTTTTCCACGTTTTTGTGAATTTTCAGTTTATTAGTATTAACTCAATAAATATACAATAAAAATAATGCAAACACATAATTGATTAGATAGTAACCTTAAATACTTCATTTTCAATCATCTATTTGTTTCTCGTAAAAATTCTGAGTAGGATATTGAAAAGGGGAGAAGTTCTGTTTATATTGCATATATCGACGTTTCAGCCGGATTAGAGCGGTTTTACGTGTACATCTTCCATCGGTAATATGAACGGAAAATCAGGAACATTTCAGTTAATTCTAATGAAAACACATTGATTTTTATAATTTGTATTGAAAACAACATTGTCATATGTCTTTTCATGGATCTAAATAGTACGAAACCTCGCTTTATGATTCGAAGTTAAAATCCTCAAATTTGGTATAATAGTGACTTTTTTCACGTTTTTCATGTAGTTTGATATTACGTAAATATATTCATTTTTACCAATATTTCGATCCTATTTCATGTAGTATCACGATATGTGATTTGGCCTTCAAATCTCAGAATTTCGCATAATATTGCATTTTAAGCAAGTTTTCTTGCATTTTGTTTCGTACGAGAAATCATCGAATTTAGCAATATTTTGACGTTTATCATTCCCTTTTCCTTTATGTGATTCAATCAAAATATCATCGAATTAGGCAATATTTTGCCGTTTTTCCACGTTTTTGAGATTTTTCAGTTTATTAGTATTAACTCAATAAATATACAATAAAAATGATGCAAACACATAATTGATTAGATTATAACCTTAAATACTTCATTTTCAATTATCTATTTGTTTCTCTTTAAAATACTGATTAAGATATTGAAAAGGGGAGAAGTTCTGTTTTTATTGCATATATCGACGTTTCAGCCGGATTAGAGCGGTTTTACGTGGACATCTTCCATCGGTAATATAAACGGAAAATCAGGAACATTTTAGTTAATTCTAATGAAAACACATTGATTTTTATAATTTGTATTGGAAACAACATTGTCATATGTCTTTTCATGGATCTAAATAGTACGAAACCTCGCTTTATGATTCGAAGTTAAAATCCTCAAATTTGGTATAATAGTGACTTTTTTCACGTTTTTCATGTAGTTTGATATTACGTAAATATATTCATTTTTACCAATATTTCGATACTATTTCATGTAGTATCACGATATGTGATTTGGCCTTCAAATCTCAGAATTTCGCATAATATTGCATTTTAAGCAAGTTTTCTTACATTTTGTTTCGTACGAGAAATCATCGAATTTAGCAATATTTTGACGTTTATCATTCCCTTTTCCTTTATGTGATTTAATCAAAATATCATCGAATTAGGCAATATTTTGCCGTTTTTCCACGTTTTTGTGAATTTTCAGTTTATTAGTATTAACTCAATAAATATACAATAAAAATAATGCAAACACATAATTGATTAGATAGTAACCTTAAATACTTCATTTTCAATCATCTATTTGTTTCTCGTAAAAATTCTGAGTAGGATATTGAAAAGGGGAGAAGTTCTGTTTATATTGCATATATCGACGTTTCAGCCGGATTAGAGCGGTTTTACGTGTACATCTTCCATCGGTAATATGAACGGAAAATCAGGAACATTTCAGTTAATTCTAATGAAAACACATTGATTTTTATAATTTGTATTGAAAACAACATTGTCATATGTCTTTTCATGGATCTAAATAGTACGAAACCTCGCTTTATGATTCGAAGTTAAAATCCTCAAATTTGGTATAATAGTGACTTTTTTCACGTTTTTCATGTAGTTTGATATTACGTAAATATATTCATTTTTACCAATATTTCGATCCTATTTCATGTAGTATCACGATATGTGATTTGGCCTTCAAATCTCAGAATTTCGCATAATATTGCATTTTAAGCAAGTTTTCTTGCATTTTGTTTCGTACGAGAAATCATCGAATTTAGCAATATTTTGACGTTTATCATTCCCTTTTCCTTTATGTGATTCAATCAAAATATCATCGAATTAGGCAATATTTTGCCGTTTTTCCACGTTTTTGAGATTTTTCAGTTTATTAGTATTAACTCAATAAATATACAATAAAAATGATGCAAACACATAATTGATTAGATTATAACCTTAAATACTTCATTTTCAATTATCTATTTGTTTCTCTTTAAAATACTGATTAAGATATTGAAAAGGGGAGAAGTTCTGTTTTTATTGCATATATCGACGTTTCAGCCGGATTAGAGCGGTTTTACGTGGACATCTTCCATCGGTAATATAAACGGAAAATCAGGAACATTTTAGTTAATTCTAATGAAAACACTTTGATTTTTATAATTTGTATTGGAAACAACATTGTCATATGTCTTTTCATGGATCTAAATAGTACGAAACCTCGCTTTATGATTCGAAGTTAAAATCCTCAAATTTGGTATAATAGTGACTTTTTTCACGTTTTTCATGTAGTTTGATATTACGTAAATATATTCATTTTTACCAATATTTCGATACTATTTCATGTAGTATCACGATATGTGATTTGGCCTTCAAATCTCAGAATTTCGCATAATATTGCATTTTAAGCAAGTTTTCTTACATTTTGTTTCGTACGAGAAATCATCGAATTTAGCAATATTTTGACGTTTATCATTCCCTTTTCCTTTATGTGATTTAATCAAAATATCATCGAATTAGGCAATATTTTGCCGTTTTTCCACGTTTTTGTGAATTTTCAGTTTATTAGTATTAACTCAATAAATATACAATAAAAATAATGCAAACACATAATTGATTAGATAGTAACCTTAAATACTTCATTTTCAATCATCTATTTGTTTCTCGGTAAAAATTCTGAGTAGGATATTGAAAAGGGGAGAAGTTCTGTTTTTATTGCATATATCGACGTTTCAGCCGGATTAGAGCGGTTTTACGTGTACATCTTCCATCGGTAATATGAACGGAAAATCAGGAACATTTCAGTTAATTCTAATGAAAACACATTGATTTTTATAATTTGTATTGGAAACAACATTGTCATATGTCTTTTCATGGATCTAAATAGTACGAAACCTCGCTTTATGATTCGAAGTTAAAATCCTCAAATTTGGTATAATAGTGACTTTTTTCACGTTTTTCATGTAGTTTGATATTACGTAAATATATTCATTTTTACCAATATTTCGATCCTATTTCATGTAGTATCACGATATGTGATTTGGCCTTCAAATCTCAGAATTTCGCATAATATTGCATTTTAAGCAAGTTTTCTTGCATTTTGTTTCGTACGAGAAATCATCGAATTTAGCAATATTTTGACGTTTATCATTCCCTTTTCCTTTATGTGATTCAATCAAAATATCATCGAATTAGGCAATATTTTGCCGTTTTTCCACGTTTTTGAGAATTTTCAGTTTATTAGTATTAACTCAATAAATATACAATAAAAATGATGCAAACACATAATTGATTAGATTATAACCTTAAATACTTCATTTTCAATTATCTATTTGTTTCTCTTTAAAATACTGATTAAGATATTGAAAAGGGGAGAAGTTCTGTTTTTATTGCATATATCGACGTTTCAGCCGGATTAGAGCGGTTTTACGTGGACATCTTCCATCGGTAATATAAACGGAAAATCAGGAACATTTTAGTTAATTCTAATGAAAACACATTGATTTTTATAATTTGTATTGGAAACAACATTGTCATTTGTCTTTTCATGGATCTAAATAGTACGAAACCTCGCTTTATGATTCGAAGTTAAAATCCTCAAATTTGGTATAATAGTGACTTTTTTCACGTTTTTCATGTAGTTTGATATTACGTAAATATATTCATTTTTACCAATATTTCGATACTATTTCATGTAGTATCACGATATGTGATTTGGCCTTCAAATCTCAGAATTTCGCATAATATTGCATTTTAAGCAAGTTTTCTTACATTTTGTTTCGTACGAGAAATCATCGAATTTAGCAATATTTTGACGTTTATCATTCCCTTTTCTTTTATGTGATTTAATCAAAATATCATCGAATTAGGCAATATTTTGCCGTTTTTCCACGTTTTTGTGAATTTTCAGTTTATTAGTATTAACTCAATAAATATACAATAAAAATAATGCAAACACATAATTGATTAGATAGTAACCTTAAATACTTCATTTTCAATCATCTATTTGTTTCTCGTTAAAATTCTGAGTAGGATATTGAAAAGGGGAGAAGTTCTGTTATAATTGCATATATCGACGTTTCAGCCGGATTAGAGCGGTTTTACGTGTACATCTTCCATCGGTAATATGAACGGAAAATCAGGAACATTTCAGTTAATTCTAATGAAAACACATTGATTTTTATAATTTGTATTGGAAACAACATTGTCATATGTCTTTTCATGGATCTAAATAGTACGAAATCTCGCTTTATGATTCGAAGTTAAAATCCTCAAATTTGGTATAATAGTGACTTTTTTCACGTTTTTCATGTAGTTTGATATTACGTAAATATATTCATTTTTACCAATATTTCGATCCTATTTCATGTAGTATCACGATATGTGATTTGGCCTTCAAATCTCAGAATTTCGCATAATATTGCATTTTAAGCAAGTTTTCTTGCATTTTGTTTCGTACGAGAAATCATCGAATTTAGCAATATTTTGACGTTTATCATTCCCTTTTCCTTTATGTGATTTAATCAAAATATCATCGAATTAGGCAATATTTTGCCGTTTTTTCCACATTTTTGTGAATTTTCAGTTTATTAGTATTAACTCAATAAATATACAATAAAAATGATGCAAACACATAATTGATTAGATTATAACCTTAAATACTTCATTTTCAATCATCTATTTGTTTCTCTTTAAAATACTGATTAAGATATTGAAAAGGGGAGAAGTTCTGTTTTTATTGCATATATCGACGTTTCAGCCGGATTTGAGCGGTTTTACGTGGACATCTTCCATCGGTAATATAAACGGAAAATCAGGAACATTTTAGTTAATTCTAATGAAAACACATTGATTTTTATAATTTGTATTGGAAACAACATTGTCATATGTCTTTTCAAGGGTCTAAATAGTACGAAACCTCGCTTTATGATTCGAAGTTAAAATCCTCAAATTTGGTATAATAGTAACTTTTTTCACGTTTTTCATGTAGTTTGATATTACGTAAATATATTCATTTTTACCAATATTTCGATACTATTTCATGTAGTATCACGATATGTGATTTGGCCTTCAAATCTCAGAATTTCGCATAATATTGCATTTTAAGCAAGTTTTCTTGCATTTTGTTTCGTACGAGAAATCATCGAATTTAGCAATATTTTGACGTTTATCATTCCCTTTTCCTTTATGTGATTCAATCAAAATATCATCGAATTAGGCAATATTTTGCCGTTTTTCCACGTTTTTGAGAATTTTCAGTTTATTAGTATTAACTCAATAAATATATAATAAAAATGATGCAAACACATAATTGATTAGATTATAACCTTAAATACTTCATTTTCAATTATCTATTTGTTTCTCTTTAAAATACTGATTAAGATATTGAAAAGGGGAGAAGTTCTGTTTTTATTGCATATATCGACGTTTCAGCCGGATTAGAGCGGTTTTACGTGGACATCTTCCATCGGTAATATAAACGGAAAATCAGGAACATTTTAGTTAATTCTAATGAAAACACATTGATTTTTATAATTTGTATTGGAAACAACATTGTCATATGTCTTTTCATGGATCTAAATAGTACGAAACCTCGCTTTATGATTCGAAGTTAAAATCCTCAAATTTGGTATAATAGTGACTTTTTTCACGTTTTTCATGTAGTTTGATATTACGTAAATATATTCATTTTTACCAATATTTCGATACTATTTCATGTAGTATCACGATATGTGATTTGGCCTTCAAATCTCAGAATTTCGCATAATATTGCATTTTAAGCAAGTTTTCTTACATTTTGTTTCGTACGAGAAATCATCGAATTTAGCAATATTTTGACGTTTATCATTCCCTTTTCCTTTATGTGATTTAATCAAAATATCATCGAATTAGGCAATATTTTGCCGTTTTTCCACGTTTTTGTGAATTTTCAGTTTATTAGTATTAACTCAATATATATACAATAAAAATAATGCAAACACATAATTGATTAGATAGTAACCTTAAATACTTCATTTTCAATCATCTATTTGTTTCTCGTTAAAATTCTGAGTAGGATATTGAAAAGGGGAGAAGTTCTGTTATAATTGCATATATCGACGTTTCAGCCGGATTAGAGCGGTTTTACGTGTACATCTTCCATCGGTAATATGAACGGAAAATCAGGAACATTTCAGTTAATTCTAATGAAAACACATTGATTTTTATAATTTGTATTGGAAACAACATTGTCATATGTCTTTTCATGGATCTAAATAGTACGAATCCTCGCTTTATGATTCGAAGTTAAAATCCTCAAATTTGGTATAATAGTGACTTTTTTCACGTTTTTCATGTAGTTTGATATTACGTAAATATATTCATTTTTACCAATATTTCGATCCTATTTCATGTAGTATCACGATATGTGATTTGGCCTTCAAATCTCAGAATTTCGCATAATATTGCATTTTAAGCAAGTTTTCTTGCATTTTGTTTCGTACGAGAAATCATCGAATTTAGCAATATTTTGACGTTTATCATTCCCTTTTCCTTTATGTGATTTAATCAAAATATCATCGAATTAGGCAATATTTTGCCGTTTTTTCCACGTTTTTGTGAATTTTCAGTTTATTAGTATTAACTCAATAAATATACAATAAAAATGGTGCAAACACATAATTGATTAGATTATAACCTTAAATACTTCATTTTCAATCATCTATTTGTTTCTCTTTAAAATACTGATTAAGATATTGAAAAGGGGAGAAGTTCTGTTTTTATTGCATATATCGACGTTTCAGCCGGATTTGAACGGTTTTACGTGGACATCTTCCATCGGTAATATAAACGGAAAATCAGGAACATTTTAGTTAATTCTAATGAAAACACATTGATTTTTATAATTTGTATTGGAAACAACATTGTCATATGTCTTTTCAAGGGTCTAAATAGTACGAAACCTCGCTTTATGATTCGAAGTTAAAATCCTCAAATTTGGTATAATAGTAACTTTTTTCACGTTTTTCATGTAGTTTGATATTACGTAAATATATTCATTTTTACCAATATTTCGATACTATTTCATGTAGTATCACGATATGTGATTTGGCCTTCAAATCTCAGAATTTCGCATAATATTGCATTTTAAGCAAGTTTTCTTGCATTTTGTTTCGTACGAGAAATCATCGAATTTAGCAATATTTTGACGTTTATCATTCCCTTTTCCTTTATGTGATTTAATCAAAATATCATCGAATTAGGCAATATTTTGCCGTTTTTCCACGTTTTTGTGAATTTTCAGTTTATTAGTATTAACTAATAAATTTCAGTTTATTAGTATTAACTCAATATATATACAATAAAAATGATGCAAACACATAATTGATTAGATTATAACCTTAAATACTTCATTTTCAATCATCTATTTGTTTCTCTTTAAAATACTGAGTAAGATATTGAAAAGGGGAGAAGTTCTGTTTTTATTGCATATATCGACGTTTCAGCCGGATTAGAGCGGTTTTACGTATACATCTTCCATCGGTAATATGAACGGAAAATCAGGAACATTTCAGTTAATTCTAATGAAAACACATTGATTTTTATCATTTGTATTGGAAACAACATTGTCAACTGTCTTTTCATGGATCTAAATAGTACGAAACCTCGCTTTATGATTCGAAGTTAAAATCCTCAAATTTGGTATAATAGTGACTTTTTTCACGTTTTTCATGTAGTATGATATTACGTAAATATATTCATTTTTACCAATATTTCGATACTATTTCATGTAGTATCACGATATGTGATTTGGCCTTCAAATTTCAGAATTTCGCATAATATTGCATTTTAAGCAAGTTTTCTTGCATTTTGTTTCGTACGAGAAATCATCGAATTTAGCAATATTTTGACGTTTATCATTCCCTTTTCCTTTATGTGATTTAATCAAAATATCATCGAATTAGGCAATATTTTGCCGTTTTTCCACGTTTTTGTGAATTTTCAGTTTATTAGTATTAACTCAATATATATACAATAAAAATAATGCAAACACATAATTGATTAGATAGTAACCTTAAATACTTCATTTTCAATCATCTATTTGTTTCTCGTTAAAATTCTGAGTAGGATATTGAAAAGGGGAGAAGTTCTGTTATAATTGCATATATCGACGTTTCAGCCGGATTAGAGCGGTTTTACGTGTACATCTTCCATCGGTAATATGAACGGAAAATCAGGAACATTTCAGTTAATTCTAATGAAAACACATTGATTTTTATAATTTGTATTGGAAACAACATTGTCATATGTCTTTTCATGGATCTAAATAGTACGAAACCTCGCTTTATGATTCGAAGTTAAAATCCTCAAATTTGGTATAATAGTGACTTTTTTCACGTTTTTCATGTAGTTTGATATTACGTAAATATATTCATTTTTACCAATATTTCGATCCTATTTCATGTAGTATCACGATATGTGATTTGGCCTTCAAATCTCAGAATTTCGCATAATATTGCATTTTAAGCAAGTTTTCTTGCATTTTGTTTCGTACGAGAAATCATCGAATTTAGCAATATTTTGACGTTTATCATTCCCTTTTCCTTTATGTGATTTAATCAAAATATCATCGAATTAGGCAATATTTTGCCGTTTTTCCACGTTTTTGTGAATTTTCAGTTTATTAGTATTAACTAATAAATTTCAGTTTATTAGTATTAACTCAATAAATATACAATAAAAATGATGCAAACACATAATTGATTAGATTATAACCATAAATACTTCATTTTCAATCATCTATTAGTTTCTCTTTAAAATACTGAGTAAGATATTGAAAAGGGGAGAAGTTCTGTTTTTATTGCATATATCGACGTTTCAGCCGGATTAGAGCGGTTTTACGTATACATCTTCCATCGGTAATATGAACGGAAAATCAGGAACATTTCAGTTAATTCTAATGAAAACACATTGATTTTTATCATTTGTATTGGAAACAACATTGTCAACTGTCTTTTCATGGATCTAAATAGTACGAAACCTCACTTTATGATTCGAAGTTAAAATCCTCAAATTTGGTATAATAGTGACTTTTTTCACGTTTTTCATGTAGTATGATATTACGTAAATATATTCATTTTTACCAATATTTCGATACTATTTCATGTAGTATCACGATATGTGATTTGGCCTTCAAATTTCAGAATTTCGCATAATATTGCATTTTAAGCAAGTTTTCTTGCATTTTGTTTCGTACGAGAAATCATCGAATTTAGCAATATTTTGACGTTTATCATTCCCTTTTTCTTTATGCGATTTAATCAAAATATCATCGAATTAGGCAATATTTTGCCGTTTTTCCACGTTTTTGTGAATTTTCAGTTTAATAGTATAAATTCATTAAATATACAATAAAAATGATTCAAACACATAATTGATTAGATAGTAACCTTAAATACATCATTTTCAATCATCTATTTGTTTCTCGTTAAAATACTGGGTAAGATATTGAAAAGGGGAGAAGTTCGTTTTTTTTTGCATATATCGACGTTTCAGCCGGAATAGAGCGGTTTTACGTGTACATCTTCCATCGGTAATATAATCGGAAAATCAGGAACATTTTAGTTAATTCTAATGAAAACACATTGACTTTTATAATTTGTATTGGAAACAACATTGTCATATGTCTTTTCACGGATGTAAATAGTACGAAACCTCGCTTTATGATTCGAAGTTAAAATCCTCAAATTTGGTATAATAGTGACTTTTTTCACGTTTTTCATGTAGTTTGATATTACGTAAATATATTCATTTTTACCAATATTTCGATACTATTTCATGTAGTATCACGATATGTGATTTGGCCTTCAAATTTCAGAATTTCGCATAATATTGCGTTTAAGCAAGTTTTCTTGCATTTTGTTTCGTACGAGAAATCATCGAATTTAGCAATATTTTGACGTTTATCATTCCCTTTTCCTTTATGTGATTTAATCAAAATATCATCGAATTAGGCAATATTTTGCCGTTTTTCCACGTTTTTGTAAATTTTCAGTTTATTAGTATTAATTCATTAAATATACAATAAAAATGATGCAAACACATAATTGATTAGATAGTAACCTTAAATACATCATTTTCAATCATCTATTTGTTTCTCGTTAAAATACTGAGTAAGATATTGAAAAGGGGAGAAGTTCTGTTTTTATTGCATATATCGACGTTTCAGCCGGATTAGAGCGGTTTTACGTGTACATCTTCCATCGGTAATATGAACGGAAAATCAGGAACATTTCAGTTAATTCTAATGAAAACACATTGATTTTTATCATTTGTATTGGAAACAACATTGTCATATGTCTTTTCTTGGATCTAAATAATACGAAACCTTGCATTATGATTCGAAGTTAAAATCCTCAAATTTCGTATAATCGTGACTTTTTTCACGTTTTTCATGTAGTTTGATATTACGTAAATATATTCATTTTTACCAATATTTCGATCCTATTTCATGTAGTATCACGATATGTGATTTGGCCTTCAAATCTCAGAATTTCGCATAATATTGCATTTTAAGCAAGTTTTCTTGCATTTTGTTTCGTACGAGAAATCATCGAATTTAGCAATATTTTGACGTTTATCATTCCCTTTTCCTTTATGTGATTTAATCAAAATATCATCGAATTAGGCAATATTTTGCCGTTTTTCCACGTTTTTGTGAATTTTCAGTTTATTAGTATTAACTAATAAATTTCAGTTTATTAGTATTAACTCAATAAATATACAATAAAAATGATGCAAACACATAATTGATTAGATTATAACCTTAAATACTTCATTTTCAATCATCTATTAGTTTCTCTTTAAAATACTGAGTAAGATATTGAAAAGGGGAGAAGTTCTGTTTTTATTGCATATATCGACGTTTCAGCCGGATTAGAGCGGTTTTACGTATACATCTTCCATCGGTAATATGAACGGAAAATCAGGAACATTTCAGTTAATTCTAATGAAAACACATTGATTTTTATCATTTGTATTGGAAACAACATTGTCAACTGTCTTTTCATGGATCTAAATAGTACGAAACCTCACTTTATGATTCGAAGTTAAAATCCTCAAATTTGGTATAATAGTGACTTTTTTCACGTTTTTCATGTAGTATGATATTACGTAAATATATTCATTTTTACCAATATTTCGATACTATTTCATGTAGTATCACGATATGTGATTTGGCCTTCAAATTTCAGAATTTCGCATAATATTGCATTTTAAGCAAGTTTTCTTGCATTTTGTTTCGTACGAGAAATCATCGAATTTAGCAATATTTTGACGTTTATCATTCCCTTTTTCTTTATGCGATTTAATCAAAATATCATCGAATTAGGCAATATTTTGCCGTTTTTCCACGTTTTTGTGAATTTTCAGTTTAATAGTATAAATTCATTAAATATACAATAAAAATGATTCAAACACATAATTGATTAGATAGTAACCTTAAATACATCATTTTCAATCATCTATTTGTTTCTCGTTAAAATACTGGGTAAGATATTGAAAAGGGGAGAAGTTCGTTTTTTTTTGCATATATCGACGTTTCAGCCGGAATAGAGCGGTTTTACGTGTACATCTTCCATCGGTAATATAAACGGAAAATCAGGAACATTTTAGTTAATTCTAATGAAAACACATTGACTTTTATAATTTGTATTGGAAACAACATTGTCATATGTCTTTTCACGGATGTAAATAGTACGAAACCTCGCTTTATGATTCGAAGTTAAAATCCTCAAATTTGGTATAATAGTGACTTTTTTCACGTTTTTCATGTAGTTTGATATTACGTAAATATATTCATTTTTACCAATATTTCGATACTATTTCATGTAGTATCACGATATGTGATTTGGCCTTCAAATTTCAGAATTTCGCATAATATTGCGTTTAAGCAAGTTTTCTTGCATTTTGTTTCGTACGAGAAATCATCGAATTTAGCAATATTTTGACGTTTATCATTCCCTTTTCCTTTATGTGATTTAATCAAAATATCATCGAATTAGGCAATATTTTGCCGTTTTTCCACGTTTTTGTAAATTTTCAGTTTATTAGTATTAATTCATTAAATATACAATAAAAATGATGCAAACACATAATTGATTAGATAGTAACCTTAAATACATCATTTTCAATCATCTATTTGTTTCTCGTTAAAATACTGAGTAAGATATTGAAAAGGGGAGAAGTTCTGTTTTTATTGCATATATCGACGTTTCAGCCGGATTAGAGCGGTTTTACGTGTACATCTTCCATCGGTAATATGAACGGAAAATCAGGAACATTTCAGTTAATTCTAATGAAAACACATTGATTTTTATCATTTGTATTGGAAACAACATTGTCATATGTCTTTTCTTGGATCTAAATAATACGAAACCTTGCATTATGATTCGAAGTTAAAATCCTCAAATTTCGTATAATCGTGACTTTTTTCACGTTTTTCATGTAGTTTGATATTACGTAAATATATTCATTTTTACCAATATTTCGATACTATTTCATGTAGTATCACGATATGTGATTTGGCCTTCAAATCTCAGAATTTCGCATAATATTGCATTTTAAGCAAGTTTTCTTGCATTTTGTTTCGTACGAGAAATCATCGAATTTAGCAATATTTTGACGTTTATCATTCCCTTTTCCTTTATGTGATTCAATCAAAATATCATCGAATTAGGCAATATTTTGCTGTTTTTCCACGTTTTTGTGAATTTTCAGTTTATTAGTATTAACTCAATAAATATACAATAAAAATGATGGAAACACATAATTGATTAGATTATAACCTTAAATACTGCATTTTCAATCATCTGTTTGTTTCTCTGTAAAATACTAAGATATTGAAAAGGGGGAGAAGTTCTGTTTTTATTGCATATATCGACGTTTCAGCCGGATTAGAGCGGTTTTACGTGTACATCTTCCATCGGTAATATGAACGGAAAATCAGGAACATTTCAGTTAATTCTAATGAAAACACATTGATTTTTATCATTTGTATTGGAAACAACATTGTCATATGTCTTTTCATGGATCTAAATAGTACGAAACCTCGCTTTATGATTCGAAGTTAAAATCCTCAAATTTGGTATAATAGTGATTTTTTTCACGTTTTTCATGTAGTTTGATATTACGTAAATATATTCATTTTTACCAATATTTCGATACTATTTCATGTAGTATCACGATATGTGATTTGGCCTTCAAATCTCAGAATTTCGCATAATATTGCATTTTAAGCAAGTTTTCTTGCATTTTGTTTCGTACGAGAAATCATCGAATTTAGCAATATTTTGACGTTTATCATTCCCTTTTCCTTTATGTGATTTAATCAAAATATCATCAAATTAGGCAATATTTTGCCGTTTTTCCACGTTTTTGTGAAATTTCAGTTTATTAGTATTAACTCAATAAATATACAATGAAAATGATGCAAACACATAATTGATTAGATTATAACCTTAAATACTTCATTTTCAATCATCTATTTGTTTCTCTTTAAAATACTGAGTAAGATATTGAAAAGGGGAGAAGTTCTGTTTTTATTGCATATATCGACGTTTCAGCCGGATTAGAGCGGTTTTACGTATACATCTTCCATCGGTAATATGAACGGAAAATCAGGAACATTTCAGTTAATTCTAATGAAAACACATTGATTTTTATCATTTGTATTGGAAACAACATTGTCAACTGTCTTTTCATGGATCTAAATAGTACGAAACCTCGCTTTATGATTCGAAGTTAAAATCCTCAAATTTGGTATAATAGTGACTTTTTTCACGTTTTTCATGTAGTTTGATATTACGTAAATATATTCATTTTTACCAATATTTCGATACTATTTCATGTAGTATCACGATATGTGATTTGGCCTTCAAATTTCAGAATTTCGCATAATATTGCATTTTAAGCAAGTTTTCTTGCATTTTGTTTCGTACGAGAAATCATCGAATTTAGCAATATTTTGACGTTTATCATTCCCTTTTTCTTTATGTGATTTAATCAAAATATCATCGAATTAGGCAATATTTTGCCGTTTTTCCACGTTTTTGTGAATTTTCAGTTTATTAGTATAAATTCATTAAATATACAATAAAAATGATGCAAACACATAATTGATTAGATAGTAACCTTAAATACATCATTTTCAATCATCTATTTGTTTCTCGTTAAAATACTGAGTAAGATATTGAAAAGGGGAGAAGTTCGTTTTTTTTTGCATATATCGACGTTTCAGCCGGAATAGAGCGGTTTTACGTGTACATCTTCACTCGGTAATATAAACGGAAAATCAGGAACATTTTAGTTAATTCTAATGAAAACACATTGATTTTTATAATTTGTATTGGAAACAACATTGTCATATGTCTTTTCATGGATCTAAATAGTACGAAACCTCGCTTTATGATTCGAAGTTAAAATCCTCAAATTTGGTATAATAGTGACTTTTTTCACGTTTTTCATGTAGTTTGATATTACGTAAATATATTCATTTTTACCAATATTTCGATAATATTTCATGTAGTATCACGATATGTGATTTGGCCTTCAAATTTCAGAATTTCGCATAATATTGCGTTTAAGCAAGTTTTCTTGCATTTTGTTTCGTACGAGAAATCATCGAATTTAGCAATATTTTGACGTTTATCATTCCCTTTTCCTTTATGTGATTTAATCAAAATATCATCGAATTAGGCAATATTTTGCCGTTTTTCCACGTTTTTGTAAATTTTCAGTTTATTAGTATTAATTCATTAAATATACAATAAAAATGATGCAAACACATAATTGATTAGATAGTAACCTTAAATACATCATTTTCAATCATCTATTTGTTTCTCGTTAAAATACTGAGTAAGATATTGAAAAGGGGAGAAGTTCTGTTTTTATTGCATATATCGACGTTTCAGCCGGATTAGAGCGGTTTTACGTGTACATCTTCCATCGGTAATATGAACTGAAAATCAGGAACATTTCAGTTAATTCTAATGAAAACACATTGATTTTTATCATTTGTATTGGAAACAACATTGTCATATGTCTTTTCTTGGATCTAAATAATACGAAACCTTGCATTATGATTCGAAGTTAAAATCCTCAAATTTCGTATAATCGTGACTTTTTTCACGTTTTTCATGTAGTTTGATATTACGTAAATTTATTCATTTTTACCAATATTTCGATACTATTTCATGTAGTATCACGATATGTGATTTGGCCTTCAAATCTCAGAATTTCGCATAATATTGCATTTTAAGCAAGTTTTCTTGCATTTTGTTTCGTACGAGAAATCATCGAATTTAGCAATATTTTGACGTTTATCATTCCCTTTTCCTTTATGTGATTCAATCAAAATATCATCGAATTAGGCAATATTTTGCCGTTTTTCCACGTTTTTGTGAATTTTCAGTTTATTAGTATTAACTCAATAAATATACAATAAAAATGATGCAAACACATAATTGATTAGATTATAACCTTAAATACTGCATTTTCAATCATCTGTTTGTTTCTCTGTAAAATACTAAGATATTGAAAAGGGGGAGAAGTTCTGTTTTTATTGCATATATCGACGTTTCAGCCGGATTACAGCGGTTTTACGTGTACATCTTCCATCGGTAATATAAACGGAAATCAGAAACATTTCAGTTAATTCTAATGAAAACACATTGATTTTTATAGTTTGTATTGGAAACAACATTGTCATATGTCTTTTCATGGATCTAAATAGTACGAAACCTCGCTTTATGATTCGAAGTTAAAATCCTCAAATTTGGTATAATAGTGACTTTTTTTCACGTTTTTCATGTAGTTTGATATTACGTATATATATTCATTTTTACCAATATTTCGATACTAATTCATGTAGTGTCACGATATGTGATTTGGCCTTCAAATCTCAGAATTTCGCATAATATTGCATTTTAAGCAAGTTTTCTTGCATTTTGTTTCGTACGAGAAATCATCGAATTTAGCAATATTTTGACGTTTATCATTACCTTTTCCTTTATGTGATTTAATCAAAATATCATCGAATTAGGCAATATTTTGCCGTTTTTCCACGTTTTTGTGAATTTTCAGTTTAGTAGTATTAATTCATTAAATATACAATAAAAATGATGCAAACACATAATTGATTAGATAGTAACCTTAAATACTTCATTTTCAATCATCTATTTGTTTCTCGTTAAAATTCTGAGTTAGATATTGAAAAGGGGAGAAGTTCGGTTTTTATTGCATATATCGACGTTTCAGCCGGAATAGAGCGGTTTTGCGTGTACATCTTCCATCGGTAATATAAACGGAAAATCAGGAACATTTTAGTTAATTCTAATGAAAACACATTGATTTTTATAATTTGTATTGGAAACAACATTGTCATATGTCTTTTCACGGATGTAAATAGTACGAAACCTCGCTTTATGATTCGAAGTTAAAATCCTCAAATTTGGTATAATAGTGACTTTTTTCACGTTTTTCATGTAGTTTGATATTACGTAAATATATTCATTTTTACCAATATTTCGATACTATTTCATGTAGTATCACGATATGTGATTTGGCCTTCAAATTTCAGAATTTCGCATAATATTGCGTTTAAGCAAGTTTTCTTGCATTTTGTTTCGTACGAGAAATCATCGAATTTAGCAATATTTTGACGTTTATCATTCCCTTTTCCTTTATGTGATTTAATCAAAATATCATCGAATTAGGCAATATTTTGCCGTTTTTCCACGTTTTTGTAAATTTTCAGTTTATTAGTATTAATTCATTAAATATACAATAAAAATGATGCAAACACATAATTGATTAGATAGTAACCTTAAATACATCATTTTCAATCATCTATTTGTTTCTCGTTAAAATACTGAGTAAGATATTGAAAAGGGGAGAAGTTCTGTTTTTATTGCATATATCGACGTTTCAGCCGGATTAGAGCGGTTTTACGTGTACATCTTCCATCGGTAATATGAACGGAAAATCAGGAACATTTCAGTTAATTCTAATGAAAACACATTGATTTTTATCATTTGTATTGGAAACAACATTGTCATATGTCTTTTCTTGGATCTAAATAATACGAAACCTTGCATTATGATTCGAAGTTAAAATCCTCAAATTTCGTATAATCGTGACTTTTTTCACGTTTTTCATGTAGTTTGATATTACGTAAATATATTCATTTTTACCAATATTTCGATACTATTTCATGTAGTATCACGATATGTGATTTGGCCTTCAAATCTCAGAATTTCGCATAATATTGCATTTTAAGCAAGTTTTCTTGCATTTTGTTTCGTACGAGAAATCATCGAATTTAGCAATATTTTGACGTTTATCATTCCCTTTTCCTTTATGTGATTCAATCAAAATATCATCGAATTAGGCAATATTTTGCTGTTTTTCCACGTTTTTGTGAATTTTCAGTTTATTAGTATTAACTCAATAAATATACAATAAAAATGATGCAAACACATAATTGATTAGATTATAACCTTAAATACTGCATTTTCAATCATCTGTTTGTTTCTCTGTAAAATACTAAGATATTGAAAAGGGGGAGAAGTTCTGTTTTTATTGCATATATCGACGTTTCAGCCGGATTAGAGCGGTTTTACGTGTACATCTTCCATCGGTAATATGAACGGAAAATCAGGAACATTTCAGTTAATTCTAATGAAAACACATTGATTTTTATCATTTGTATTGGAAACAACATTGTCATATGTCTTTTCATGGATCTAAATAGTACGAAACCTCGCTTTATGATTCGAAGTTAAAATCCTCAAATTTGGTATAATAGTGATTTTTTTCACGTTTTTCATGTAGTTTGATATTACGTAAATATATTCATTTTTACCAATATTTCGATACTATTTCATGTAGTATCACGATATGTGATTTGGCCTTCAAATCTCAGAATTTCGCATAATATTGCATTTTAAGCAAGTTTTCTTGCATTTTGTTTCGTACGAGAAATCATCGAATTTAGCAATATTTTGACGTTTATCATTCCCTTTTCCTTTATGTGATTTAATCAAAATATCATCAAATTAGGCAATATTTTGCCGTTTTTCCACGTTTTTGTGAAATTTCAGTTTATTAGTATTAACTCAATAAATATACAATGAAAATGATGCAAACACATAATTGATTAGATTATAACCTTAAATACTTCATTTTCAATCATCTATTTGTTTCTCTTTAAAATACTGAGTAAGATATTGAAAAGGGGAGAAGTTCTGTTTTTATTGCATATATCGACGTTTCAGCCGGATTAGAGCGGTTTTACGTATACATCTTCCATCGGTAATATGAACGGAAAATCAGGAACATTTCAGTTAATTCTAATGAAAACACATTGATTTTTATCATTTGTATTGGAAACAACATTGTCAACTGTCTTTTCATGGATCTAAATAGTACGAAACCTCGCTTTATGATTCGAAGTTAAAATCCTCAAATTTGGTATAATAGTGACTTTTTTCACGTTTTTCATGTAGTTTGATATTACGTAAATATATTCATTTTTACCAATATTTCGATACTATTTCATGTAGTATCACGATATGTGATTTGGCCTTCAAATTTCAGAATTTCGCATAATATTGCATTTTAAGCAAGTTTTCTTGCATTTTGTTTCGTACGAGAAATCATCGAATTTAGCAATATTTTGACGTTTATCATTCCCTTTTTCTTTATGTGATTTAATCAAAATATCATCGAATTAGGCAATATTTTGCCGTTTTTCCACGTTTTTGTGAATTTTCAGTTTATTAGTATAAATTCATTAAATATACAATAAAAATGATGCAAACACATAATTGATTAGATAGTAACCTTAAATACATCATTTTCAATCATCTATTTGTTTCTCGTTAAAATACTGAGTAAGATATTGAAAAGGGGAGAAGTTCGTTTTTTTTTGCATATATCGACGTTTCAGCCGGAATAGAGCGGTTTTACGTGTACATCTTCCATCGGTAATATAAACGGAAAATCAGGAACATTTTAGTTAATTCTAATGAAAACACATTGATTTTTATAATTTGTATTGGAAACAACATTGTCATATGTCTTTTCATGGATCTAAATAGTACGAAACCTCGCTTTATGATTCGAAGTTAAAATCCTCAAATTTGGTATAATAGTGACTTTTTTCACGTTTTTCATGTAGTTTGATATTACGTAAATATATTCATTTTTACCAATATTTCGATAATATTTCATGTAGTATCACGATATGTGATTTGGCCTTCAAATTTCAGAATTTCGCATAATATTGCGTTTAAGCAAGTTTTCTTGCATTTTGTTTCGTACGAGAAATCATCGAATTTAGCAATATTTTGACGTTTATCATTCCCTTTTCCTTTATGTGATTTAATCAAAATATCATCGAATTAGGCAATATTTTGCCGTTTTTCCACGTTTTTGTAAATTTTCAGTTTATTAGTATTAATTCATTAAATATACAATAAAAATGATGCAAACACATAATTGATTAGATAGTAACCTTAAATACATCATTTTCAATCATCTATTTGTTTCTCGTTAAAATACTGAGTAAGATATTGAAAAGGGGAGAAGTTCTGTTTTTATTGCATATATCGACGTTTCAGCCGGATTAGAGCGGTTTTACGTGTACATCTTCCATCGGTAATATGAACTGAAAATCAGGAACATTTCAGTTAATTCTAATGAAAACACATTGATTTTTATCATTTGTATTGGAAACAACATTGTCATATGTCTTTTCTTGGATCTAAATAATACGAAACCTTGCATTATGATTCGAAGTTAAAATCCTCAAATTTCGTATAATCGTGACTTTTTTCACGTTTTTCATGTAGTTTGATATTACGTAAATTTATTCATTTTTACCAATATTTCGATACTATTTCATGTAGTATCACGATATGTGATTTGGCCTTCAAATCTCAGAATTTCGCATAATATTGCATTTTAAGCAAGTTTTCTTGCATTTTGTTTCGTACGAGAAATCATCGAATTTAGCAATATTTTGACGTTTATCATTCCCTTTTCCTTTATGTGATTCAATCAAAATATCATCGAATTAGGCAATATTTTGCCGTTTTTCCACGTTTTTGTGAATTTTCAGTTTATTAGTATTAACTCAATAAATATACAATAAAAATGATGCAAACACATAATTGATTAGATTATAACCTTAAATACTGCATTTTCAATCATCTGTTTGTTTCTCTGTAAAATACTAAGATATTGAAAAGGGGGAGAAGTTCTGTTTTTATTGCATATATCGACGTTTCAGCCGGATTACAGCGGTTTTACGTGTACATCTTCCATCGGTAATATAAACGGAAATCAGAAACATTTCAGTTAATTCTAATGAAAACACATTGATTTTTATAGTTTGTATTGGAAACAACATTGTCATATGTCTTTTCCTGGATCTAAATAGTACGAAACCTCGCTTTATGATTCGAAGTTAAAATCCTCAAATTTGGTATAATAGTGACTTTTTTTCACGTTTTTCATGTAGTTTGATATTACGTATATATATTCATTTTTACCAATATTTCGATACTAATTCATGTAGTGTCACGATATGTGATTTGGCCTTCAAATCTCAGAATTTCGCATAATATTGCATTTTAAGCAAGTTTTCTTGCATTTTGTTTCGTACGAGAAATCATCGAATTTAGCAATATTTTGACGTTTATCATTACCTTTTCCTTTATGTGATTTAATCAAAATATCATCGAATTAGGCAATATTTTGTCGTTTTTCCACGTTTTTGTGAATTTTCAGTTTAGTAGTATTAATTCATTAAATATACAATAAAAATGATGCAAACACATAATTGATTAGATAGTAACCTTAAATACTTCATTTTCAATCATCTATTTGTTTCTCGTTAAAATTCTGAGTTAGATATTGAAAAGGGGAGAAGTTCGGTTTTTATTGCATATATCGACGTTTCAGCCGGAATAGAGCGGTTTTGCGTGTACATCTTCCATCGGTAATATAAACGGAAAATCAGGAACATTTTAGTTAATTCTAATGAAAACACATTGATTTTTATAATTTGTATTGGAAACAACATTGTCATATGTCTTTTCATGGATCTAAATAGTACGAAACCTCGCTTTATGATTCGAAGTTAAAATCCTCAAATTTGGTATAATAGTGACTTTTTTCACGTTTTTCATGTAGTTTGATATTACGTAAATATATTCATTTTTACCAATATTTCGATACTATTTCATGTAGTATCACGATATGTGATTTGGCCTTCAAATCTCAGAATTTCGCATAATATTGCATTTTAAGCAAGTTTTCTTGCATTTTGTTTCGTACGAGAAATCATCGAATTTAGCAATATTTTGACGTTTATCATTCCCTTTTCCTTTATGTGATTTAATCAAAATATCATCAAATTAGGCAATATTTTGCCGTTTTTCCACGTTTTTGTGAAATTTCAGTTTATTAGTATTAACTCAATAAATATACAATAAAAATGATGCAAACACATAATTGATTAGATAGTAACCTTAAATACTTCATTTTCAATCATCTATTTGTTTCTCGCTAAAATACTGAGTAAGATATTGAAAAGGGGAGAAGTTCGTTTTTTTTTTTGCATATATCGACGTTTCAGCCGGAATAGAGCGGTTTTACGTGTACATCTTCCATCGGTAATATAAACGGAAAATCAGGAACATTTTACTTAATTCTAATGAAAACACATTGATTTTTATAATTTGTATTGGAAACAACATTGTCATATGTCTTTTCATGGATCTAAATAGTACGAAACCTCGCTTTATGATTCGAAGTTAAAATCCTCAAATTTGGTATAATAGTGACTTTTTTCACGTTTTTCATGTAGTTTGATATTACGTAAATATATTCATTTTTACCAATATTTCGATACTATTTCATGTAGTATCACGATATGTGATTTGGCCTTCAAATTTAAGAATTTCGCATAATATTGCGTTTAAGCAAGTTCCCTTGCATTTTGTTTCGTACGAGAAATCATCGAATTTAGCAATATTTTGACGTTTATCATTCCCTTTTCCTTTATGTGATTTAATCAAAATATCATCGAATTAGGCAATATTTTGCCGTTTTTCCACGTTTTTGTAAATTTTCTGTTTATTATTATTAATTCATTAAATATACAATAAAAATGATGCAAACACATAATTGATTAGATAGTAACCTTAAATACATCATTTTCAATCATCTATTTGTTTCTCGTTAAAATTCTGAGTAGGATATTGAAAAGGGGAGAAGTTCTGTTTTTATTGCATATATCGACGTTTCAGCCGGATTAGAGCGGTTTTACGTGTACATCTTCCATCGGTAATATGAACGGAAAATCAGGAACATTTCAGTTAATTCTAATGAAAACACATTGATTTTTATAATTTGCATTGGAAACAACATTGTCATATGTCTTTTCATGGATCTAAATAGTACGAAACCTCGCTTTATGATTCGAAGTTAAAATCCTCAAATTTGGTATAATAGTGATTTTTTCACGTTTTTCATGTAGTTTGATATTACGTAAATATATTCATTTTTACCAATATTTCGATCCTATTTCATGTAGTATCACGATATGTGATTTGGCCTTCAAATCTCAGAATTTCGCATAATATTGCATTTTAAGCAAGTTTTCTTGCATTTTGTTTCGTACGAGAAATCATCGAATTTAGCAATATTTTGACGTTTATCATTCCCTTTTCCTTTATGTGATTTAATCAAAATATCATCGAATTAGGCAATATTTTGCCGTTTTTCCACGTTTTTGTGAATTTTCAGTTTATTAGTATTAACTCAATAAATATACAATAAAAATGATGCAAACACATAATTGATTAGATTATAACCTTAAATACTTCATTTTCAATTATCTATTTGTTTCTCTTTAAAATACTGATTAAGATATTGAAAAGGGGAGAAGTTCTGTTTTTATTGCATATATCGACGTTTCAGCCGGATTAGAGCGGTTTTACGTGGACATCTTCCATCGGTAATATAAACGGAAAATCAGGAACATTTTAGTTAATTCTAATGAAAACACATTGATTTTTATAATTTGTATTGGAAACAACATTGTCATATGTCTTTTCATGGATCTAAATAGTACGAAACCTCGCTTTATGATTAGAAGTTAAAATCCTCAAATTTGGTATAATAGTGACTTTTTTCACGTTTTTCATGTAGTTTGATATTACGTAAATATATTCATTTTTACCAATATTTCGATACTATTTCATGTAGTATCACGATATGTGATTTGGCCTTCAAATCTCAGAATTTCGCATAATATTGCATTTTAAGCAAGTTTTCTTACATTTTGTTTCGTACGAGAAATCATCGAATTTAGCAATATTTTGACGTTTATCATTCCCTTTTCCTTTATGTGATTTAATCAAAATATCATCGAATTAGGCAATATTTTGCCGTTTTTCCACGTTTTTGTGAATTTTCAGTTTATTAGTATTAACTCAATAAATATACAATAAAAATAATGCAAACACATAATTGATTAGATAGTAACCTTAAATACTTCATTTTCAATCATCTATTTGTTTCTCGTTAAAATTCTGAGTAGGATATTGAAAAGGAGAGAAGTTCTGTTTTTATTGCATATATCGACGTTTCAGCCGGATTAGAGCGGTTTTACGTGGACATCTTCCATCGGTAATATAAACGGAAAATCAGGAACATTTTAGTTAATTCTAATGAAAACACATTGATTTTTATAATTTGTATTGGAAACAACATTGTCATATGTCTTTTCATGGATCTAAATAGTACGAAACCTCGCTTTATGATTCGAAGTTAAAATCCTCAAATTTGGTATAATAGTGACTTTTTTCACGTTTTTCATGTAGTTTGATATTACGTAAATATATTCATTTTTACCAATATTTCGATACTATTTCATGTAGTATCACGATATGTGATTTGGCCTTCAAATCTCAGAATTTCGCATAATATTGCATTTTAAGCAAGTTTTCTTACATTTTGTTTCGTACGAGAAATCATCGAATTTAGCAATATTTTGACGTTTATCATTCCCTTTTCCTTTATGTGATTTAATCAAAATATCATCGAATTAGGCAATATTTTGCCGTTTTTCCACGTTTTTGTGAATTTTCAGTTTATTAGTATTAACTCAATAAATATACAATAAAAATAATGCAAACACATAATTGATTAGATTATAACCTTAAATACTTCATTTTCAATCATCTATTTGTTTCTCTTTAAAATACTGATTAAGATATTGAAAAGGGGAGAAGTTCTGTTTTTATTGCATATATCGACGTTTCAGCCGGATTTGAGCGGTTTTACGTGGACATCTTCCATCGGTAATATAAACGGAAAATCAGGAACATTTTAGTTAATTCTAATGAAAACACATTGATTTTTATAATTTGTATTGGAAACAACATTGTCATATGTCTTTTCATGGATCTAAATACTATGAAACCTCGCTTTATGATTCGAAGTTAAAATCCTCAAATTTGGTATAATCGTGACTTTTTTCACGTTTTTCATGTAGTTTGATATTACGTAAATATATTCATTTTTACCAATATTTCGATACTATTTCATGTAGTATCACGATATGTGATTTGGCCTTCAAATCTCAGAATTTCGCATAATATTGCATTTTAAGCAAGTTTTCTTGCATTTTGTTTCGTACGAGAAATCATCGAATTTAGCAATATTTTGACGTTTATCATTCCCTTTTCCTTTATGTGGTTTAATCAAAATATCATCGAATTAGGCAATATTTTGCCGTTTTTCCACGTTTTTGTAAATTTTCAGTTTATTAGTATTAACTCAATAAATATACATTAAAAATGATGCAAACACATAATTGATTAGATTGTAACCTTAAATACTTCATTTTCAATCATCTATTTGTTTCTCTTTAAAATACTGATTAAGATATTGAAAAGGGGGAAGATCTGTTTTTATTGCATATATCGACGTTTCAGCCGGATTAGAGCGGTTTTACGTGGACATCTTCCATCGGTAATATAAACGGAAAATCAGGAACATTTTAGTTAATTCTAATGAAAACACATTGATTTTTATAATTTGTATTGGAAACAACATTGTCATATGTCTTTTCATGGATCTAAATAGTACGAAACCTCGCTTTATGATTCGAAGTTAAAATCCTCAAATTTGGTATAATAGTAACTTTTTTCACGTTTTTCATGTAGTTTGATATTACGTAAATATATTCATTTTTACCAATATTTCGATACTATTTCATGTAGTATCACGATATGTGATTTGGCCTTCAAATCTCAGAATTTCGCATAATATTGCATTTTAAGCAAGTTTTCTTGCATTTTGTTTCGTACGAGAAATCATCGAATTTAGCAATATTTTGACGTTTATCATTCCCTTTTCCTTTATGTGATTTAATCAAAATATCATCGAATTAGGCAATATTTTGCCGTTTTTCCACGTTTTTGTGAATTTTCAGTTTATTAGTATTAACTCAATAAATATACAATAAAAATGATGCAAACACATAATTGATTAGATTATAACCTTAAATACTCCATTTTCAATCATCTATTTGTTTCTCGTTAAAATACTGAGTAAGATATTGAAAAGGGGAGAAGTTCGGTTTTTATTGCATATATCGACGTTTCAGCCGGAATAGAGCGGTTTTGCGTGTACATCTTCCATCGGTAATATAAACGGAAAATCAGGAACATTTTAGTTAATTCTAATGAAAACACATTGATTTTTATAATTTGTATTGGAAACAACATTGTCATATGTCTTTTCATGGATCTAAATAGTACGAAACCTCGCTTTATGATTCGAAGTTAAAATCCTCATATTTGGTATAATAGTGACTTTTTTCACGTTTTTCATGTAGTTTGATATTACGTAAATATATTCATTTTTACCAATATTTCGATACTATTTCATGTAGTATCACGATATGTGATTTGGCCTTCAAATCTCAGAATTTCGCATAATATTGCATTTTAAGCAAGTTTTCTTGCATTTTGTTTCGTACGAGAAATCATCGAATTTAGCAATATTTTGACGTTTATCATTCCCTTTTTCTTTATGCGATTTAATCAAAATATCATCGAATTAGGCAATATTTTGCCGTTTTTCCACGTTTTTGTGAATTTTCAGTTTATTAGTATAAATTCATTAAATATACAATAAAAATAATGCAAACACATAATTGATTAGATAGTAACCTTAAATACTTCATTTTCAATCATCTATTTGTTTCTCGTTAAAATTCTGAGTAGGATATTGAAAAGGGGAGAAGTTCTGTTTTTATTGCATATATCGACGTTTCAGCCGGATTAGAGCGGTTTTACGTGGACATCTTCCATCGGTAATATAAACGGAAAATCAGGAACATTTTAGTTAATTCTAATGAAAACACATTGATTTTTATAATTTGTATTGGAAACAACATTGTCATATGTCTTTTCATGGATCTAAATAGTACGAAACCTCGCTTTATGATTCGAAGTTAAAATCCTCAAATTTGGTATAATAGTGACTTTTTTCACGTTTTTCATGTAGTTTGATATTACGTAAATATATTCATTTTTACCAATATTTCGATACTATTTCATGTAGTATCACGATATGTGATTTGGCCTTCAAATCTCAGAATTTCGCATAATATTGCATTTTAAGCAAGTTTTCTTACATTTTGTTTCGTACGAGAAATCATCGAATTTAGCAATATTTTGACGTTTATCATTCCCTTTTCCTTTATGTGATTTAATCAAAATATCATCGAATTAGGCAATATTTTGCCGTTTTTCTACGTTTTTGTGAATTTTCAGTTTATTAGTATTAACTCAATAAATATACAATAAAAATAATGCAAACACATAATTGATTAGATAGTAACCTTAAATACTTCATTTTCAATCATCTATTTGTTTCTCGTTAAAATTCTGAGTAGGATATTGAAAAGGGGAGAAGTTCTGTTTTTATTGCATATATCGACGTTTCAGCCGGATTAGAGCGGTTTTACGTGTACATCTTCCATCGGTAATATGAACGGAAAATCAGGAACATTTCAGTTAATTCTAATGAAAACACATTGATTTTTATAATTTGTATTGGAAACAACATTGTCATATGTCTTTTCATGGATCTAAATAGTACGAAACCTCGCTTTATGATTCGAAGTTAAAATCCTCAAATTTGGTATAATAGTGACTTTTTTCACGTTTTTCATGTAGTTTGATATTACGTAAATATATTCATTTTTACCAATATTTCGATCCTATTTCATGTAGTATCACGATATGTGATTTGGCCTTCAAATCTCAGAATTTCGCATAATATTGCATTTTAAGCAAGTTTTCTTGCATTTTGTTTCGTACGAGAAATCATCGAATTTAGCAATATTTTGACGTTTATCATTCCCTTTTCCTTTATGTGATTCAATCAAAATATCATCGAATTAGGCAATATTTTGCCGTTTTTCCACGTTTTTGAGAATTTTCAGTTTATTAGTATTAACTCAATAAATATACAATGAAAATGATGCAAACACATAATTGATTAGATTATAACTTTAAATACTTCATTTTCAATTATCTATTTGTTTCTCTTTAAAATACTGATTAAGATATTGAAAAGGGGAGAAGTTCTGTTTTTATTGCATATATCGACGTTTCAGCCGGATTAGAGCGGTTTTACGTGGACATCTTCCATCGGTAATATAAACGGAAAATCAGGAACATTTTAGTTAATTCTAATGAAAACACATTGATTTTTATAATTTGTATTGGAAACAACATTGTCATATGTCTTTTCATGGATCTAAATAGTACGAAACCTCGCTTTATGATTCGAAGTTAAAATCCTCAAATTTGGTTTAATAGTGACTTTTTTCACGTTTTTCATGTAGTTTGATATTACGTAAATATATTCATTTTTACCAATATTTCGATACTATTTCATGTAGTATCACGATATGTGATTTGGCCTTCAAATCTCAGAATTTCGCATAATATTGCATTTTAAGCAAGTTTTCTTACATTTTGTTTCGTACGAGAAATCATCGAATTTAGCAATATTTTGACGTTTATCATTCCCTTTTCCTTTATGTGATTTAATCAAAATATCATCGAATTAGGCAATATTTTGCCGTTTTTCCACGTTTTTGTGAATTTTCAGTTTATTAGTATTAACTCAATAAATATACAATAAAAATAATGCAAACACATAATTGATTAGATAGTAACCTTAAATACTTCATTTTCAATCATCTATTTGTTTCTCGTTAAAATTCTGAGTAGGATATTGAAAAGGGGAGAAGTTCTGTTTTAATTGCATATATCGACGTTTCAGCCGGATTAGAGCGGTTTTACGTGTACATCTTCCATCGGTAATATGAACGGAAAATCAGGAACATTTCAGTTAATTCTAATGAAAACACATTGATTTTTATAATTTGTATTGGAAACAACATTGTCATATGTCTTTTCATGGATCTAAATAGTACGAAACCTCGCTTTATGATTCGAAGTTAAAATCCTCAAATTTGGTATAATAGTGACTTTTTTCACGTTTTTCATGTAGTTTGATATTACGTAAATATATTCATTTTTACCAATATTTCGATCCTATTTCATGTAGTATCACGATATGTGATTTGGCCTTCAAATCTCAGAATTTCGCATAATATTGCATTTTAAGCAAGTTTTCTTGCATTTTGTTTCGTACGAGAAATCATCGAATTTAGCAATATTTTGACGTTTATCATTCCCTTTTCCTTTATGTGATTTAATCAAAATATCATCGAATTAGGCAATATTTTGCCGTTTTTTCCACGTTTTTGTGAATTTTCAGTTTATTAGTATTAACTCAATAAATATACAATAAAAATGATGCAAACACATAATTGATTAGATTATAACCATAAATACTTCATTTTCAATCATCTATTTGTTTCTCTTTAAAATACTGATTAAGATATTGAAAAGGGGAGAAGTTCTGTTTTTATTGCATATATCGACGTTTCAGCCGGATTTGAGCGGTTTTACGTGGACATCTTCCATCGGTAATATAAACGGAAAATCAGGAACATTTTAGTTAATTCTAATGAAAACACATTGATTTTTATAATTTGTATTGGAAACAACATTGTCATATGTCTTTTCATGGATCTAAATACTATGAAACCTCGCTTTATGATTCGAAGTTAAAATCCTCAAATTTGGTATAATCGTGATTTTTTTCACGTTTTTCATGTAGTTTGATATTATGTAAATATATTCATTTTTACCAATATTTCGATCCTATTTCATGTAGTATCACGATATGTGATTTGGCCTTCAAATCTCAGAATTTCGCATAATATTGCATTTTAAGCAAGTTTTCTTGCATTTTGTTTCGTACGAGAAATCATCGAATTTAGCAATATTTTGACGTTTATCATTCCCTTTTCCTTTATGTGATTCAATCAAAATATCATCGAATTAGGCAATATTTTGCCGTTTTTCCACGTTTTTGAGAATTTTCAGTTTATTAGTATTAACTCAATAAATATACAATGAAAATGATGCAAACACATAATTGATTAGATTATAACCTTAAATACTTCATTTTCAATTATCTATTTGTTTCTCTTTAAAATACTGATTAAGATATTGAAAAGGGGAGAAGTTCTGTTTTTATTGCATATATCGACGTTTCAGCCGGATTAGAGCGGTTTTACGTGGACATCTTCCATCGGTAATATGAACGGAAAATCAGGAACATTTCAGTTAATTCTAATGAAAACACATTGATTTTTATAATTTGTATTGGAAACAACATTGTCATATGTCTTTTCATGGATCTAAATAGTACGAAACCTCGCTTTATGATTCGAAGTTAAAATCCTCAAATTTGGTATAATAGTGACTTTTTTCACGTTTTTCATGTAGTTTGATATTACGTAAATATATTCATTTTTACCAATATTTCGATCCTATTTCATGTAGTATCACGATATGTGATTTGGCCTTCAAATCTCAGAATTTCGCATAATATTGCATTTTAAGCAAGTTTTCTTGCATTTTGTTTCGTACGAGAAATCATCGAATTTAGCAATATTTTGACGTTTATCATTCCCTTTTCTTTTATGTGATTTAATCAAAATATCATCGAATTAGGCAATATTTTGCCGTTTTTTCCACGTTTTTGTGAATTTTCAGTTTATTAGTATTAACTCAATAAATATACAATAAAAATGATGCAAACACATAATTGATTAGATTATAACCATAAATACTTCATTTTCAATCATCTATTTGTTTCTCTTTAAAATACTGATTAAGATATTGAAAAGGGGAGAAGTTCTGTTTTTATTGCATATATCGACGTTTCAGCCGGATTTGAGCGGTTTTACGTGGACATCTTCCATCGGTAATATAAACGGAAAATCAGGAACATTTTAGTTAATTCTAATGAAAACACATTGATTTTTATAATTTGTATTGGAAACAACATTGTCATATGTCTTTTCATGGATCTAAATACTATGCAACCTCGCTTTATGATTCGAAGTTAAAATCCTCAAATTTGGTATAATCGTGACTTTTTTCACGTTTTTCATGTAGTTTGATATTACGTAAATATATTCATTTTTACCAATATTTCGATACTATTTCTTGTAGTATCACGATATGTGATTTGGCCTTCAAATCTCAGAATTTCGCATAATATTGCATTTAAAGCAAGTTTTCTTGCATTTTGTTTCGTACGAGAAATCATCGAATTTAGCAATATTTTGACGTTTATCATTCCCTTTTCCTTTATGTGGTTTAATCAAAATATCATCGAATTAGGCAATATTTTGCCGTTTTTCCACGTTTTTGTAAATTTTCAGTTTATTAGTATTAACTCAATAAATATACAATAAAAATGATGCAAACACATAATTGATTAGATTGTAACCTTAAATACTTCATTTTCAATCATCTATTTGTTTCTCTTTAAAATACTGAGTAGGATATTGAAAAGGGGAGAAGTTCTGTTTTAATTGCATATATCGACGTTTCAGCCGGATTAGAGCGGTTTTACGTGTACATCTTCCATCGGTAATATGAACGGAAAATCAGGAACATTTCAGTTAATTCTAATGAAAACACATTGATTTTTATAATTTGTATTGGAAACAACATTGTCATATGTCTTTTCATGGATCTAAATAGTACGAAACCTCGCTTTATGATTCGAAGTTAAAATCCTCAAATTTGGTATAATAGTGACTTTTTTCACGTTTTTCATGTAGTTTGATATTACGTAAATATATTCATTTTTACCAATATTTCGATCCTATTTCATGTAGTATCACGATATGTGATTTGGCCTTCAAATCTCAGAATTTCGCATAATATTGCATTTTAAGCAAGTTTTCTTGCATTTTGTTTCGTACGAGAAATCATCGAATTTAGCAATATTTTGACGTTTATCATTCCCTTTTCCTTTATGTGATTTAATCAAAATATCATCGAATTAGGCAATATTTTGCCGTTTTTTCCACGTTTTTGTGAATTTTCAGTTTATTAGTATTAACTCAATAAATATACAATAAAAATGATGCAAACACATAATTGATTAGATTATAACCATAAATACTTCATTTTCAATCATCTATTTGTTTCTCTTTAAAATACTGATTAAGATATTGAAAAGGGGAGAAGTTCTGTTTTTATTGCATATATCGACGTTTCAGCCGGATTTGAGCGGTTTTACGTGGACATCTTCCATCGGTAATATAAACGGAAAATCAGGAACATTTTAGTTAATTCTAATGAAAACACATTGATTTTTATAATTTGTATTGGAAACAACATTGTCATATGTCTTTTCATGGATCTAAATACTATGAAACCTCGCTTTATGATTCGAAGTTAAAATCCTCAAATTTGGTATAATCGTGACTTTTTTCACGTTTTTCATGTAGTTTGATATTACGTAAATATATTCATTTTTACCAATATTTCGATACTATTTCTTGTAGTATCACGATATGTGATTTGGCCTTCAAATCTCAGAATTTCGCATAATATTGCATTTTAAGCAAGTTTTCTTGCATTTTGTTTCGTACGAGAAATCATCGAATTTAGCAATATTTTGACGTTTATCATTCCCTTTTCCTTTATGTGGTTTAATCAAAATATCATCGAATTAGGCAATATTTTGCCGTTTTTCCACGTTTTTGTAAATTTTCAGTTTATTAGTATTAACTCAATAAATATACAATAAAAATGATGCAAACACATAATTGATTAGATTGTAACCTTAAATACTTCATTTTCAATCATCTATTTGTTTCTCTTTAAAATACTGATTAAGATATTGAAAAGGGGGGAAGATCTGTTTTTATTGCATATATCGACGTTTCAGCCGGATTAGAGCGGTTTTACGTGGACATCTTCCATCGGTAATATAAACGGAAAATCAGGAACATTTTAGTTAATTCTAATGAAAACACATTGATTTTTATAATTTGTATTGGAAACAACATTGTCATATGTCTTTTCATGGATCTAAATAGTACGAAACCTCGCTTTATGATTCGAAGTTAAAATCCTCAAATTTGGTATAATAGTAACTTTTTTCACGTTTTTCATGTAGTTTGATATTACGTAAATATATTCATTTTTACCAATATTTCGATACTATTTCATGTAGTATCACGATATGTGATTTGGCCTTCAAATCTCAGAATTTCGCATAATATTGCATTTTAAGCAAGTTTTCTTGCATTTTGTTTCGTACGAGAAATCATCGAATTTAGCAATATTTTGACGTTTATCATTCCCTTTTCCTTTATGTGATTTAATCAAAATATCATCGAATTAGGCAATATTTTGCCGTTTTTCCACGTTTTTGTGAATTTTCAGTTTATTAGTATTAACTCAATAAATATACAATAAAAATGATGCAAACACATAATTGATTAGATTATAACCTTAAATACTCCATTTTCAATCATCTATTTGTTTCTCGTTAAAATACTGAGTAAGATATTGAAAAGGGGAGAAGTTCGGTTTTTATTGCATATATCGACGTTTCAGCCGGAATAGAGCGGTTTTGCGTGTACATCTTCCATCGGTAATATAAACGGAAAATCAGGAACATTTTAGTTAATTCTAATGAAAACACATTGATTTTTATAATTTGTATTGGAAACAACATTGTCATATGTCTTTTCATGGATCTAAATAGTACGAAACCTCGCTTTATGATTCGAAGTTAAAATCCTCATATTTGGTATAATAGTGACTTTTTTCACGTTTTTCATGTAGTTTGATATTACGTAAATATATTCATTTTTACCAATATTTCGATACTATTTCATGTAGTATCACGATATGTGATTTGGCCTTCAAATCTCAGAATTTCGCATAATATTGCATTTTAAGCAAGTTTTCTTGCATTTTGTTTCGTACGAGAAATCATCGAATTTAGCAATATTTTGACGTTTATCATTCCCTTTTTCTTTATGCGATTTAATCAAAATATCATCGAATTAGGCAATATTTTGCCGTTTTTCCACGTTTTTGTGAATTTTCAGTTTATTAGTATAAATTCATTAAATATACAATAAAAATAATGCAAACACATAATTGATTAGATAGTAACCTTAAATACTTCATTTTCAATCATCTATTTGTTTCTCGTTAAAATTCTGAGTAGGATATTGAAAAGGGGAGAAGTTCTGTTTTTATTGCATATATCGACGTTTCAGCCGGATTAGAGCGGTTTTACGTGGACATCTTCCATCGGTAATATAAACGGAAAATCAGGAACATTTTAGTTAATTCTAATGAAAACACATTGATTTTTATAATTTGTATTGGAAACAACATTGTCATATGTCTTTTCATGGATCTAAATAGTACGAAACCTCGCTTTATGATTCGAAGTTAAAATCCTCAAATTTGGTATAATAGTGACTTTTTTCACGTTTTTCATGTAGTTTGATATTACGTAAATATATTCATTTTTAACAATATTTCGATACTATTTCATGTAGTATCACGATATGTGATTTGGCCTTCAAATCTCAGAATTTCGCATAATATTGCATTTTAAGCAAGTTTTCTTACATTTTGTTTCGTACGAGAAATCATCGAATTTAGCAATATTTTGACGTTTATCATTCCCTTTTCCTTTATGTGATTTAATCAAAATATCATCGAATTAGGCAATATTTTGCCGTTTTTCTACGTTTTTGTGAATTTTCAGTTTATTAGTATTAACTCAATAAATATACAATAAAAATAATGCAAACACATAATTGATTAGATAGTAACCTTAAATACTTCATTTTCAATCATCTATTTGTTTCTCGTTAAAATTCTGAGTAGGATATTGAAAAGGGGAGAAGTTCTGTTTTTATTGCATATATCGACGTTTCAGCCGGATTAGAGCGGTTTTACGTGTACATCTTCCATCGGTAATATGAACGGAAAATCAGGAACATTTCAGTTAATTCTAATGAAAACACATTGATTTTTATAATTTGTATTGGAAACAACATTGTCATATGTCTTTTCATGGATCTAAATAGTACGAAACCTCGCTTTATGATTCGAAGTTAAAATCCTCAAATTTGGTATAATAGTGACTTTTTTCACGTTTTTCATGTAGTTTGATATTACGTAAATATATTCATTTTTACCAATATTTCGATCCTATTTCATGTAGTATCACGATATGTGATTTGGCCTTCAAATCTCAGAATTTCGCATAATATTGCATTTTAAGCAAGTTTTCTTGCATTTTGTTTCGTACGAGAAATCATCGAATTTAGCAATATTTTGACGTTTATCATTCCCTTTTCCTTTATGTGATTCAATCAAAATATCATCGAATTAGGCAATATTTTGCCGTTTTTCCACGTTTTTGAGAATTTTCAGTTTATTAGTATTAACTCAATAAATATACAATGAAAATGATGCAAACACATAATTGATTAGATTATAACCTTAAATACTTCATTTTCAATTATCTATTTGTTTCTCTTTAAAATACTGATTAAGATATTGAAAAGGGGAGAAGTTCTGTTTTTATTGCATATATCGACGTTTCAGCCGGATTAGAGCGGTTTTACGTGGACATCTTCCATCGGTAATATAAACGGAAAATCAGGAACATTTTAGTTAATTCTAATGAAAACACATTGATTTTTATAATTTGTATTGGAAACAACATTGTCATATGTCTTTTCATGGATCTAAATAGTACGAAACCTCGCTTTATGATTCGAAGTTAAAATCCTCAAATTTGGTTTAATAGTGACTTTTTTCACGTTTTTCATTA